>NW_013563269.1:0-82302 GCF_000968595.1 Rasamsonia emersonii CBS 393.64
CCTCTGCCTCCTTCCATCGTCCTTGATTCCGGTATGTTGATGCAAGATTGGCCATACTGGCAAGTGTAGCTGGGTGCTCCTCTCCCAGCACCTTTTTTCTTGCCTCCATCACCTCCAGGAATGGCTTTTCAGCGTCATTATACCTTCCATCACTGAGCAGACATTGTCCGAGCTTCATAAGCAGTGATAGTCTCTCTCTAACCCCATTGCCGAGATCAGACCCGACAAGATATTGTGCATGTGGTAGGTAAGCTCTCCACAAGTCTCTGTTTTTATGATCGTGACTTGGGAAGACACAGTCCAATCGTGCAATGGCCTTTGCTACCCACTCTGTATCGCAGTTTTCCATTCGCAGCCAATTCCTAGTGGCAAGATGCACTAGGCGATGGAGGTCTAGAGACTCATCTGCTGGCCGCCTTGTAATAAAAGAGTAACCACTTAGGGTTCCAATTGCATCGGTCATCCGTTTTTTTGACGGCGCCGGAGGCAAAAGCGACTGCGGAATTGCCTTTGGATTAAGACATGCCATAAATGAGAGATACTCAGCCGCCAGAGGATCGCGACACCTGATCTGATCAAACGAAATCAGCCATGTGGTCGCGACAGGATTCTTGACATGACGGTATCTTCCTTCATCTTCGAAGTTTTCACTCAGGACTTCAATAATATTTTGTTCTTTATCCCTTAGAAGCGACAAGTACTCTGACACTGTTATGCCGTTTTCATTCATGTATGCAGCTGCTTGCGCAATGGCAAGAGGGAGAAAGGTAAGTTGCTCAAGGAGGTCAAGGATGATATGCCGATCATTCAGGATTTGTTGATCGATCAGGAGTCTGCTAAGCATCTGGATTGCTGCATCCTCATCCATCTCGCGGATTCCCACCACATTTTGGTGAGCGAGCTTGACCGCGGCCTTTCGGTTCCGTGTCGTAAAAATTATGGATCCTTTGTTGCTTCTCGGTATGTAATTGATTAAAGTTGGCTCATTTGTGCCGTTCGTGTTCTCTACCCACATGTCAATATCGTCAGCATTGTCATATATTAGTAACCAATGGCCCGCACTTTCTCGACTTAAATAGTCTCGCACAATCTTCTTGATGTCTTCCTTTTGCTCCTTAGGCTGCAGTAAATGCAGCTTCCGTCCAATATCTAGATATGCTTGTTGAAAGTTCTCAACGGTCGTTGCAGGCACCCAGAAGACGGAGTAGTCTGGTCTTTGTTCTCTTGTTCGGTAAGCCAACTCAAGTGCGATTTGGGTTTTGCCTACTCCTCCGAGACCGTAGATTGCGACTTTCGGGCAGTTGCCTTCTATAAAAAGCCTTCTCTCAACTTCATCAAGTTGCCCGCGGTTTACAAACTGTCGGTTTCTTATAAAGGGAACAGAGAAGCAAGGATCTTGTTGCTGGGATGTGCCCTGTTCCTGCCCGCTCATATCATGTCCAGGTCCAGGCAGCCTCTTTCTAATCTCATGAATTATCTCACGGCGCGTGATCTCATGCTCATCTTCGATTCTTGTTACTGTTTCTCCGTGCAGATCTTTCATGAGAGTAAGTTGTGCTTCATGTGCCGGTTGAAAAACATCTCTTTGCCTGATAATGGCGTCAAGAAGCTTTCTTTGTTGCAGAGTCGAGTTCTTGGAGGCGATCCGAGTACTCTGTTCTAAACTCAGCAACTTGATCCCTGCATCGCACTTTGAGTCAGCAAAATTAAGCTACACGTATTGGTTACAGACAAGTATTACCGAATCTCAACCGCTATGTGCAGGTTCAGCTCCTCGCGGAACCTTGCCAGGCGTTTTTCTAATCCCTCAATATCATCCTTGCTCCAAACACTTCGTAGTGCCTTCTGTACACTCTTCCATTTCCCTGGCTCGCCCTTAACCTTGACTTTATCTACCGCTGCGAGCAGCTCGTCTGCGACGTCACCGCATGATGTGCAGAGTCTTTGAAGTTCTCTGCTACCGGTAGAAGTTGCAGCATCCTTAAGCTTAGTATTCAGTAGGACCAGGTGTTTTGTTGCAGTCTCAATATCAATGTTTTCCGGTAATACGCCTTTTCCAGAGTGGTAGAGGAAGACAGATTTAGATATTAACTTCCCTGTGAAATCAACAAACTGAACAATGTTTCCGACAAGGCCGACGACGCTAAGCGGATCCATTATGCAGAGTAATGTTGTAGAAGTAGAAGCAGTATCATCGGCCTCCAGAAGAATGAATATGCAAGCTTGTATTGACGTTAGAAGTGGCGATGGAGGATTCCCAAAAATGAATACAAGGCTGAATGTACCCCTCACTGGGCTGGGCTGATCATCAGCTTGCACAGCCTCAGCGCATCGAGTTGCTTGAGCGCGGCTTGTAGTCCATCCTAAACTCCTCGGCCACTCTATTTGCGTAACTAATAGTACATTTCACCATATCTTGCATACTTCCTCCTCAACAACATATGCAATGGTCCAATAACAGCCCAGCACCTACAGATGTAGCAGAAGGCTGTTTACAAGGGCAAAAAGGGACCAGAGGCGGATTTGAGGTGTAAAGCTGTGCAGCGGAAAGGCGGGGAACCAAAAGCTACGAGGCAAGATATCGGGGAGCCACAACAAGCCATAGGGGCAAGGTCGCCAGGTAAGGAATGAGGGTCAATGGTCAAATATCACAGGCGAGCGAAAAATGGGACAGCAAAAGAGGTGAGGAGTGAAGGATATTATCGCAACCCGAAGAGCCAGGTAGCTTTGCTAGCAGTATCGAGGAACCCTTTTTTTGGTGATCCAGCTCAACAAGAACCTGGAACCCGAAGACAGAGTGTTGGATTTTCTGCACCGACACTGGACCTTTTATACTCCGCGGTTTGCTACAAGTCCACCCTGAGACGATTTGTCCATCTTCAAAGAAGCATAGGTACCATTCCCACTTCTTCTACCTTTGAGGAAGAGTGCGACTGGCCTGATCTATCATTTATCCCAAATAGAGCCAAGTTGATGAAGGATCCATCACAGAACCCTTTCAGTGATCTCGACTTGAATGTATTGGTCTTTGCTGCTATCCTAAGTTGCTGATATGAGCCAACTTCGCAATTAGATTTCACTCTAAATATAAAATAGAATATAGAAAGATATAGAGAATTACTTAGAGAAACTAAACGCACTTTAGTTAATTTAAAAAATGTAAGTTTTGGTGTGTGGTCTCCTGTTTGTATAAAAGCCACAGAAATTTTCACTTAACCTAGATTGTACCTAAATATTGAAATTTGCCAGGTGTAGGCCTGGTCGGCAGTTATGGTCGGCCGCAGGTGCCGAAGAACCCCTATCTGTTGGGCACTAGTTGGGCCGCAATTCCTGTATATAGAACCGATCCCCAGGAAGTCAGCAATCAGCTACCCCTCTCATCCGCAATATATGTTTAATCGTACTGATCGCTGGTTTGCCGTGTGGCTGGCACCAGCGAGAATAATATAGGTGCGTGAATCACATGCATAGTTTGGGAGCAGTGCATCTTACAGGTAACCTGAGGCACCTATTCTACACTATATACAGAACACCTGCATAGCAGCTAATCAGTGTAAAGTTAGAAGTTCTGCAGTAGGCAAGTGGACAGATGTGATTCAGAATTAACCTCTATAGAGTAAAGGTGTAGTGACTGTGAAACCACTACTATTAGCTAGTGCCAGAAAGGAGGTCGGTTATAATGAAAGGACGCAAAAAGCGGCGTCAAATGTCGCCGAAAAAGGCGTCATTCCCTCCGACTTACAGACTATAGAGGTAGATAGGTACCTAGGTAGATAGGAACTGTGGTTTAGCTTATCTTGACGTCACAGATGGAATCTTGGCTGTCACTGTCGAGTCTCAGTGAGAAGCATCAAGCATCAAATTCAATTCCATTGACGGCATCTTACTATGGAGAAATTGAATGCAAGAATGGTACGGCATGGCTCTGTGCAAACGGTCCTTTCAACTGCCTCTTTTTTTTTTGGCTGGCCAGTCAGCATGACAAAGGAGAGAGAAAGCTCCTGACAAGATCCGATTCGAGCTAAATCTGCAACCAGCTAGCTATCATCTCAAACTCAAACGGTGCTGAAAAGATCTCCTGTCGTGTCGCACTTATGCCGGCACAAGCCTAGCCAAGGCCATTTTTTTGTCTTCGACTACCTGTCTAGCAGTTATTTGGCAGTGGATGATGCAGAAACTAGACTAGCCGGATCCTTGATTCTTGGGAGTGTGTCACAGTACCCTGGTGTTTGTTTGGGATAGCCTCCTGTTGATGCACTCTAGAGACCTCCTTACGGAGTACTCCTTTAACATTCAACCGTTCTGGGCTGTTCTATTTCTTTCTTTCTTCTTTTTCTTTCTTTCCTTTCTTTCAAACGCCACCTGTTTTGTTTCTCCAGTTTATTTCTCAATTCCTTTCTTTTTTTCTTTCACCTGCTGGTAAGGTTCTATCCTAGATATTTGGTGAGTGTCCGTAGTACTCGATGTATTTCTTGCTAAACTTGATCAGCTAACACGAGCAGATTTTTTTTTGTTACCGCCGCTGGTCGAGTCGGTCTTCAATTCTGAACATAATATTTTCGACTTAATAGCACTGCCTCGCCGTCGAGATAATACTCAAGTCTTAATTTTCTACACCATGCGACACTACAGCGTCTCGCTCTCGCTCTGTCTCCTCCTCCTCCTGCTCCAGGTCCTACCGGCTTTCGCAAAGAACCTCCTGAACAACATCGAGTTGTCATGGCACCACCGCCGCAGCCCAGACCACGTCCTTGAACGTGCCGCCTGGGTGGTCGTGGACAAGGAACGAGGACCTAAGCCAACAACACAGTCCGCGACCAGGAGGACTACCACCACCAAGCGCGTTGCATCATCATCTGCTGCCGTGCCTAGCTTTGACGCGCAGGCATTCAACCAGACAGCCACTCAAGCCTGCACGAACGCAGTCAGCAACTACTCCGCCGCCGTCAACCCCAGCGGCATCGTGGCCTGCTACAACATCGCCTTCTGGGACAATTCCACGGGGGTCTTCCAGATGGACGTGCGGTTCTATCAAAAGTCCGATCCGGTCGGTGACTTTGTGGGCGTGCAGCCCTCGGACTATACACTGTCGGTGTCGATCCCCGAAGCGAGTCTGTCCGCGCCGCAGATGATGTGGAGTAAGAATGGCTCTCTAGGGGGGAGTCAGCCTGCGAAGGGGCAGTTCCTTCAGGGGTTTCAGAATATTGGGCGAATGAGTGAGGCGTTGGAGTATTCCAAGCTCACGGAGTATGTCGACTGTTTTTATATTATAATATATTGTGCTGGTACTGACTGACTCGTTAGATCCGACCTCCGAATCCTAATGATCCCCGACATAACCATCGCAGCCATCAACCCAACCACAAACATGCTAGCCAACACATCCCTGTCATCCGACACAATCTCCTACGTAGCAGGCCAACTGGTCCAAACAGGCGGCACGCCAAACATCACCTTCCCACAGGCCACCGCTCTCTCAGCGGCAGTGGTGTCGTCGGCGACGAAATTCGTGCTTCCGGGGACACACATCATGGTCTTCCCGACGGGGCTGATCGTCACCTGTGTCTGGACGGGGGTGTTTGGGTTGGTCGTGGGATTGGGGACCGTCGGGAGGTATCAGTTTCGGCAGCATTATCGGAGGAGGGTGCAGCTTGCGCAGATGAGTAGTGCCAGCACGGGTGTGAAGGGGTTTTAAATCATACATATGTACTTTCTCTCTCTCTCTGTCTCTTCTTTAGTACAGTAGAAGTATTCTACTGTACAGTACAGTACAACAGTGACGCAGAATCACAATCAATCGATTTGATGAATCAGTCAGTCAACAGTCAGTCGATTCATCACCTAGTTAAAGGCATTTCTTAGATTCTTTTTTCTTTTGTACAGGAGAAGTATTCTATTCTATAGTACAGTACAGTATTCTCATATTCTTTTTTTCTTTTTTCTTTTTTTTCTTTCTCTTTTTTTTTTCTAAAAAAAATATGACAGAAATGATAAGCAAACAAGATGAAGACAGCAAGCAGTGTATGGATGCTCTCAAGATGCCGTATCAGGGATATTAAAAGAAAGCATGAGCAGGAGGAAAAGGAGGAAAGGAGGCGAAAGAGAGTAAGTAGAAGTAGAAGTAGAATATGAAGAGACTACCTAGGTAGGTACTACCTAGGCTGGCACCACTTAACTGCCTTTCTTCCTGTTTAGGTAGAAGTCAAAACAATCTCCCCAACCACGGGACTACTATCGGGGTTTTTCTTTCTTTTTGAACCGAAAAAAAAATTTACCGATCAACTGATGATCTGGAGAAGATGAATGAATGAATCAGTGCGTTACATCTAACATCTAGATTAAAATTCAATTCAATTCGCTAGGCCTCTAGCTATTTATTCATCCAAGTTACATTCTAGACTAGAATGATGCATGTCGTTCGACCGCTCTATCATTTTCTAAACAGAATTTCACTGTTCTATCATTTCTAGACAGGATTCAACTGTTCTATGAACAAACCAACCAGAAAACAAGAAAACATCGCAATCATAACATGATCATAAACACCATAAAAAGAAAAAGCAGCCATTAGGATAGGACCAGAAGAAGAAACGTAAGCAAGAAAAGAACATCTATCTATCTGTCTATCCTTCACAGATCGTCATCGGAAAAGACCTCCTCACCACGCTTCTTCTTCGCCATCCGCTCCTTGCGCTTCTTCCGCTGCTCAGCAGACGTGAGCTTCTTCTTCTTCTCTGCTTTCTCGATCTTGTTGCCCAGCGCGTCGAACTGCTCCTCGTCGTCGTCGTTCTTCTCCTGCAGACGCGGACCAGAGCCCTGGCCGGTAACCCAGTTGTGGCCCGAGGGAGTCATCTTGCCGTCCATGACGGTCCACACTTCCTCCGTCAGGTTCTCGGTGAACTCCCGCGAGTGGGTGATGATGACGACACCTCCCTCGAACTTCTTCAGGGCCTTGTTCAGCGCACCCAACGAGTCACGGTCCAGGTAGTTGGTCGGCTCGTCCAGGACAATCACGTGAGGACGCTGCCACGAGCAGGCGGCCAGCACGACCTTGACACGCTGACCACCCGACAGACCGCGCATGCGAGAGTGAGACACCAACTCAGCGTCCAGGCCAAAGTTGGCGCAGTGGGCCTCGATCTCACGACGGATCAGAGGACGGAACTGACCGCTGGCGAGAGCCTCCTTCTGATCAATCTCGGCCACCAGCTTGGCGTGAGAGGCAATCAGCTCGTTCCGAGGAATCCAGGCGTTGTCCTGGCTCGACATCGGAGTCCACTTCTCGTTCTTCTGGCCGACGTTCTCACCCAGAGCGAACGAGCACTCGTACTCGTACGAGTTCTTGAACTTGCGACGCGCGTGGATGCCGATGACACGACGCTGGGTGCCGTCGATCTTGAAGATCTTGTCCATCGCCTTCTCGTCCTCCTCGGTGATGATCTTGTTGGCGCGGTCCATAGTCTCGCGGTCCTCACCGGTCTGGAAACGCCACTGGATGTATTCCGACGGGGTCTTGTCCAGGTGGTTATCGATGTGGGCGAACGCGTGCTGCTTGATGTAGGCGATACGAATGTTCTCGTGGTGGTACACCTCACCCGAAGTGGGCACGAGCTCACCGGTGAGGACGTTCACCAGAGTCGACTTGCCGGCACCGTTGGGACCAATGACGGCAATACGGGAGCCCAGGGAGACTTGGAAGGTGACGTCCGTGAGCTGGGGCTTGGGCGTGCCGGGGTACTGGAAGGACATGTTGGTGACCCGGATGATGGCCTTGGCCTTGGTCTTGACACCCTCGAGGTAACCGGGTTCGGGGAACGTGAACTCGAGGTCCGAGGCACCGAGCTCGTAGTAGGACTTGGCCGCCGGCACCTTCTTGACGAACTCGCTCAGAGAACCACGGTAGCGCTTAAGCTTGAAGCGCTCGTAGTGGATCACGTGCTGGATGACCTTGTCCAAGAACTTGCTGTCGTGAGAGACAATGATGGACGTGCAAGGGGAGTTGATGAGGTAGTTCTCCAGCCACTCCACGTTCTTGACGTCCAGGTGGTTGGTCGGCTCGTCGAGCAGCAGAATGTCGGGGTTCTCGAACACCGCACGGGCGAGGGCGAGCTTCATCTTCCAACCACCAGACAGAGAGGTGATCGGGGCGTCGAACTGCTCCTTGAGGAAACCGAACTCTAGCAGCTTGGCTTCGATGGCGGCACGGTCGGTCTTGACACCGGCAGCCTCGAGCTTCTTCTCGGTCCAGCCAATGACCGTCTGCTCGGTGTCGGCCGCGTCGAGGTCGTGCTCCACGAACACGGTCTTGACTTCGCTCTTCTTGGGGAAGCCCTCGACCTGCTCGTTGTTGATGGCGCGCATGAGGGTGGTCTTTCCGGAACCGTTGGGGCCCAGAAGACCGTAGCGCTGGCCACGCTTGAGGCGCAGGTGAGTCTGGTTGAGCAGGATCTTGGCACCGTAGGCCAGGTTGAAGGTGCAGTTGCAGAGGTCCTCGCCCTCCTCCTCATCCGAGAGGATTTCGTCCTCGTCCTCAACACCGGGAGAGGCACGCTTGCGGAGGGTCTCGGCGACGGACTTGGCGTTGGCCTCGCCGACAATGGCGGCCAGGTAGGGAGTGGTGTTCTGGGTCCAGTTGGCGACCTCGGTGACCTTCTCGTCGACCAGCTGACCAGCAATGGCCGCGATGAACTCGATGGCGGGCTCAGCATTGGCCAGCTGGTCCTTGTACTTGGGCTCCAGGATCTCCTTGAGGATGGCGGAGACGGTGGAGATGTCACCCGCGTGAGACACCTCGGGAATCTTACCGTCCTTGACATCACCGACACGGATGAGGGTGTCAAGAGCCTGCTTCGTCTTGTTGCGAGCCTCGGGGTCGGCCAGAGTCTCGTAGTTCTTCTCCAGCGCGGGCATCAGCTTGGGCAAGAAAGGAGCGACAATCTGGGGGTCCTCGACGAGCTTGCACATGTTGTCGACGATGACGGCCGACTTCCGCTTGATGGCGGTGTCACGCTCGGCAAGACCACGGTCCAGCAGGGGCACCATGATGGCCAGGGTCGGCTGGTAGACGTCGCTGACGAAAGTGGTGGCACCAAGCAGGTGGACGGTCTCGGGGACGTTCTCAGGCTTGGCGATACACTTGATGAGCTCGGGAATGAACTGCTCAATATCCTTGTTGACGATCAGACCGCAGACCTTCTCCATGGTGCCGTAGGCGGCCTTCTTGACCTCGGGCTTGGTGTCCCACATGGACTCGGAGACGACGGGGATCAGGTCGGGAACGCGGAAGGAGAGCTGGGCGGGAGCGGTCTCGACGAGGGCCTCAACGCACTGCAGGGCGGTCAACTTCTCTGGCCACTTCTGGGCAGACAGGATGGAGTTGATGATGGCGGGCAGGGCGGCCTTGACGGCGTTCGGGTTGATGGACTTGGTGAGGGCGATCGCCGCCGCCTGGGCGGCGTTCTTGACGTTGGTCATCTTGTCGCTGACGGCGGCCAGAGTCGGGCCCAGCAGGGTCAGGAGGTGAGGCTCGACGCCAGGCGCGATCGAGGAGTGCTCCGCGATGGCGCGGATGGCATCCAGCGCACGCTCACGGGCGTTGGCATCCTTCTTGTTGGCGAGCTGCTTCTTGAGCGACTCGACAAGCTTCACAGGCACGGTCTGGTCCTCGATGGGGCCGTTCAGCAGAGCGGCGAGGTTGTTGGCGTGGGAGTTGGCCTCATCGGGGGTCTTGGAGATGGAGAGGTTCTTGATCAGGTCCTCGATGACAGCGACCGACTTGGCCGTCTCCTTGGCCGAGACAGCGGGGGCAGAGTCCACGGCAGCGGGCATGGTGAATGGTATGCGTAGATTTTTTTTTCGAAAGAAAGAGATGAATAAAAATTAGAGGAAGAAAGAGACGGAAAGACGCGAAAACCGGTCTATCAGGGTATCAGCGATTAAGAGTGGCGACGGCCCACGTATCTGCGTCGGACAACGCAAATGCGCTCTATGCGGCCGGCAGAGATCTATCTCAATGGCTGTCTATGGAAGAAGACAGAGAAAAGAAAGAAAAAACACCCAGCCTCCAGCAACCAGGGGAGGGACGACAGGAGGAGCGGAGAGAGTTGCAGAGGAGAAAGAGGGAGGGGAGAGCGAGATTTATTAATTACTGCTGTGTGGCCGCCCAGCCAAAAATTTTTTGCTCCGAATTTTTTGCTGCGGGTGCCGCACTAGTCCCGATTGGGCACAGCTGCACCGCGCTAAACCCGATGCGGAAGGGGCACCATCCGCGCGCCGCGATTGGCCGAGAATCCTGCGCGGCTGCTGGTTGGCTGGCGAGGCAACTGCTGGCCTTGCCTCGAATTTGATTGCAGTGAATAATAATAATGATGGATGCTGGATAATGCTCTTTGTTGTCCTGCACGGACAGCTGGTGAAGGACGGGCCAGAACGGCGTCGCGCGTACGTGGCGGAGTGGCTGCCCAACCAATCTGCCTTGATTTCGTCTGCATGTGCCAGCCAACCAATGTGACAGAGTACGTAGAGGCTAGGGCCCCGGCAGTCGACTCGGAACGCAACGATAACGATCATCGTCGCCGACGCAAGGCGACCCTGGATTGCATTTACCGTTTTCCGGTTTGACTTTACCCCTATCGCTGGCCGATCCTTGGCCACTGGCCGCATCGGCTGGGTCCAAAATCTATTTCTGTCGCCACCCCGGCCGGGGCTGGGGGCTCGGGGATCCCCGGCTCTGCCAGTGGCGCAGCCTGCGTATTGACGGTACTCCGTATTGCTGACCCGGTCGATTTTCTAGAACGCAGGCAGAGCCAGGGATCGTCTAGACCATCGCGTGTGAGGACCGCCAATCCCGAGCGTCGTGGTGGCTGGTGGGAACTTGTCGGCCGATGCAAGCATATACAGTACGCGCCGGATTCAGCAATCAGCTCCGGGGGTTACGGGCTGTCGGCCCCTGAACTAGCAACCCTGTAGGGGGGACGCCCTGCGAGGGCAGGATCAGTCTGACAGCTCTACAACCCATTGTTCTTCAATCCCGGGGTGGGTGAGATGTCGACACAGCTGTCTTTGTTGGCATTGCTGGACTCGCAATCACTCCCTGCTATCAGCCAACTCACTCTTTGTTGTCGTGATAGACTGTGGGGTACCCCGGGTGGGCGATGGATCGGCAGGAAGTGAGGGCCCGCCATAGGCCCATAATCTATTTTAGGACTACATTTTATTCACGGAGCACTATCAATACGGAGTACAAGCAGAAAATGGTGTAGTATAGGTTTCTGGAAGAATAGAAAAGATCGCAGCCCCTATAAACTTTCCTAGAACATACAATGTGACCGTTAGGAGGTCATAATAGAACACAAAGTACGCAACCAATGACGAATTGCCGCCATCAATGCAGTTGACGGCGTACTGTGGCATAGAGGAGGGAGCGCCCTCGCGCGCTAGACAGTTCGAAGAGTGCGCCGCAACCAAGCCCCTCACATTGACCGAGGTCGAACAGCATGACCGAGCACAGGAGGAGGATCTGGCACTCAGCAAGGCAATCGCATCAGTCCTAAATGACAAGAGACCGACAATCTGCTTCTTCTGCCTTGGGAACCCAGGTATGTCAAATTGGCGATCAAGGAGCGGACCACACCGGGTTCTCAGATCGGCATGGCGATCATCGGATGGAAGGCAAGAAGGTCAACTGCAAATTCCGAAATGTGACCCTAGAGCACAAGATGCATTTGCTGAATCACATTGAGTCTGTCCATGGGACAATTTTCCAAGTGTGGAGTTGGTTGCCCTCGGAATGCTAGCCCGTCTGAAAGCACAGTCTCTAGCGAAATGTAATACTTTTCGATTTACTTGGACGCTACTCAAGGTTGGGCGGAGATTAATGTTCATTTATCGTGTGGATTTTCTAGCTTGTCCTAGTTTAATTATGTTTTGTAGATAAACATGCAGGAAGACTAGATTTAGAGAGACAAAGGAGACAACATTCAAAGGGTCGTGCTGAACGATCTCTCCACGCCAAGAATAATCAGCTAAGACTGGCATCTCTTTCTGTTCTGTGTTCTCTTTGGATGAAGTATGACCAAGATTGGCTCTGTCATTTGTGTTTCGTTTGTATCTATAAGAGCAGTTTATCATGCTTGGTTCGATCAGCCGGAGCTCGTTGTCTTCCTTCGCCTTTGCCTTTTAAGACTACCATGGAGATACCTAACATCTTGATGTGCAGATGCCAAAGGAGGAACGGAAAAGCAATGTAGAGGAAGCTACAAGACCAGGAGACGTGCACCGGTATCGCTGGTATTTGACCTTAAAGCCCTAAAAGCTCCTTCAACCACATAGAAAGACAACCTTGCTTGAAAGTCAGTTAGTGAGATCTGACTGAAATAACTCCGGGATCTAGCCTTTTGGGGTATTCCTTGAACAGATAAAAGAAAGTAGCCGCCATGTCGAGAGTTCACCACCAAGCAAACGCCAGGCCACAATCGAAAATTCATCATCATACATGCAGTATATTGATACAACTCCACAGAACCGCACTCCCGAGCAATGACAGACCGGAAAAGCCGTCACTCAGTGCGCTCAGTCCTAGAAGATTTCAAAATTAGCACATTCAAAGAGCGGCAACGACTTGACTGAGATCCCACCTCGCCTGCCCCAGCCATGAATCTTAGCCTCGATGCGAGCTCCATCTCAAACCTCTCTTTGCCATATGGTTCAGCGCGCAGTGTTGCCATCATATCTGTCCCAGCGGGGAAATCCGTCTCAAAAACAGGCTCCCCTGCGCCCCGCATATTGGCAAGTATGCATTGTCGAAAGTGCCACCGCAGCACCTCATCTGATACATGATCGGGATTGTTCGGATTGCGGCAGATAGGGTCAAGGATTCTTCCGTCTATTCCCCAGCGGTTAGGCATGAACGTGATGACCTTGTAGCCATCCTTTATCATGTTAGTATGGCTGGGACAAGTTTGGGGTCCAAGATACTTACAACTGGGTTGATGGAGAATAGATACTGGTCAAAGCGAGTGTGCAAATTCTCCGACATAAGTAACCCATTTTGAACGGAGTTTATTTTGGAATTCCCCACAACATCATCCATCTTCGTAATCCAGCGCCCGTAGTTGTATTGGATCCACAGGTTCTCATGCTCCAGTGGGAACACATGTGCGGCTTGAAATCCAGCCCAGACGCCCCACGTGGCCCCGTCATTGACCTCCCCGGATATGACACATTTCCCGTCTCTCGCGCGGACCCCATCGCGGAATGCATCTTCTCGACCCGAGACAGCGTGACTGATCAATCGGGAAAACCACACTTCATCACTCACTCGAATAGTTCCTAGACGAATAAGCCGAAGCATTAGTGCTGATATCACACAGGGAAAGCGTACCCTCACTGTAGATATCATAATCCCCAGGCGCAACTGGGTTGCTTGATGGTGTAATAGTCCGACCAGACTCTCTGTGTCTGATAGTCCAATGATCTTCCACAATGAGAAGTACATTGCCGAGAATCCAGACCAGAGTTGCTTCGGTCAGAGAGCCCTTCTGGTAAAAGCCCCCAAGGTTGCTCCGGTGGACGCATCGTAAAAGTGAACATTGCGCCACGCGACGCGGTTTATGGGCATCGTAAGCGTTGTGTTGCGCTCCTTGGGTTCAGCATGAGAGGATGTAACGCCACTATCGACAAGAAAATAGAAGCAATCCACCGTGGAGAAGACAACAGGTAGATTCGTGTCTGCTGGTGGCGCAGATTCTTGATATGATCATGCCATAATCCTCCGGAGGGAAAAGATCTAGTCATGTGATGCAACTTTCTCCGTAGCCCTCCTTTTATTTACGTTCCGCAAGGCCAGGCCAATCACAGCGCATATCCCACGTGACCAACCCACGGGCGAGTCGGCTTTAACGCCCGGCTTTGCTCCAGTCTTCCTCTTCTAGTGAGCGATCATGTAGCCAGAATATGCAGATTCACAGCTTTCTATAGCTTTTATAGTCTTTTCCCCCATTGAGCTCTCAGCCCCTAGTGCTGAGAACAGTCTCTCGATGCCATAATACTGTAGTACCGCGTACAGCTCCAATGGATCCACAAGTCCAAATTTGGTGCACAAATTGCAAATGTTGCCGCTCTCCTGATGACTTTCAGACAACCAAACAAGAGAAATAGAAGAAGACTTCAGACCTGCTATCGGCATGAAAAGAAACGCGTCTTACCCACATTTGACAATTGAGATAGGTTCATAGGCAAGATTGGAGATTGGAATCAGCCCGTATGTTCTCTTATAACACGTTCCATAGATTGCTAAATTAATAACAGCAGAATCAGAGCAGACCTCTTGATATTAAATACATTTTCAATCTTGATCAACTGCCCGTTGATTTTGGCTCCAAGCTGGAGAAAAGCGCCAGGGCTCGCTGAATCGCGAACCGTTGAATCTATTGAGGTTATGGCTATGAGCATGCAGAGGGGAAGCTCCTACAAGCGCTACTCCTGGGAAGACGATTAATTGATATGAAGAAGGCTTGATTCTTGATTTTAATGAGACGTGGGAGATGGGCTGTATAAGCCGTATTTGTGGGAGCGGGGTCTTCGGCTCCCAATATGATATATCACATCAGGTTTTGATTACCGAATCAAGTTAGATTGGTATGCCATGATTTCCAACAGAATCAGGCTCTAAGACATTTAATAGATATTATCTGGAAAGCTGGGGACCTGCAACAATATACTATCGCTAGTTCTTACAATAAATATAGGTTAATATTTGTCCCTGAAATTTAGGCTAGTGACTTTATGTAAGGAGGGCTTTGTAACTACGGAGTATAACTGCATATATACCCTGTTACCCTATTATGCTAGTGCTAATTTCATAGCACGTTTCGCCCCCAGCTGGTAATGTGTACCATTCACTCTCGCCGACCCTTGCCGCTAACAAAGGCGGCAAGGCTTTGAGTGAAATTGGCTGGCTCAGTAACGCGTAAATAAAGATGATATAATAAAATGCAATTGCAGGCGTCAAATGGTGTATCCAGCATGGCACATAATTTGAAGAAACCCTGGTTGTAATATGAGGACTGGTACCTTCTGTATTTCGACTTGCGAGCAAGATGAGGATAAAAACGGCACAAAGTTGTACCGCTGGTCTCTCGTGGACTTGAATATAGGAGATGAACCTAGATAGACAACGTGGCTCTCAATGTCGGAGTCAACTCAGCGGCTCAGTCATGGTCACGTTACACATGGTCACGTTACACAGAAGTGGTAGGTCATAGCTCTTACAGAGTACCATCCCTAGGACAGGGACAAATCCTCAAAAAAAGAAAAAAAAAAGGAGCAGTACGGAGTAGATTTATCGTTTCCTAAGGAACCTAAAACTCTGAAACTACTCCCCATACCAGGTTTCTTCTCCTTCTTCCTCTTGCCGGTGTTGAGTATGCGTCCGTTTCTATATTTATCTTGGAAAAAATTTTTTTTTCATGCAGGTGTGAAAGTACTCTGTTGGATACCCTGAAAATTTTGGCAGCTACTCCGTATGCTATGTAGCAACTCTAGCTGACCGCCATTCTCCCCCTGTCTTTTTTTTAAAAAAAAATTAATTAATACTACGCAGTCGGCTGGCCACGCAGTCAGCCACCACTTAGACGACGAAAGAAAATTTTTTTTATTATTTTCCGTCTATCTACAGTACATGTATTCTTTTATTTAAATTTCGTCCACAGACCTATTCAATTGCGACTCACTGTTCCTGATCAATCTCTGCACATATGCGCCGATTGCTGGAAAAATGCGAAGAGTAGAAACGATCTGACGAGGATGAGACGAAGCAACAGCGAGTGAGTCAGGATGTAGACGGAATTATCTAACGCAATAAGACTGGCGGTGAGAGTGTGAATAGAACGTAGTGTGAGAAAAAGAAAAAATTCATATGTTGGTACTCCATATACTACTCTGTATATCAGTGGAAAGAAAATATAGGTACTTATACAGAGTATTACAACCTACAGATTTCTCGTCTTGAACCAAAAAAAAAAGGAGGAGACAAATATAATTATACAGGACCAACAGCAACTAAGATGCCAAAAAATTTTGTTTTTTTACGTAAGCTCTTTCTCGGGGAATCGAACCCCGGTCTCCCGCGAGCATCTTCATTTCTGACGATGACAAGCGGAAATCATAACCACTAGACCAAGAAAGATGCATTGTTGATAAACAATGGGTTGTGATGATATACGAAAATTGAAAAAAGAAATTTTTTTTGCTTTTTGTGGCGAGGGGGGGGTAGTGCGTGTCGATAAGAATCCCTCGGGTGGAGATTGCCAGATTGGCTGTACTAGGGGGCTATTTTGATTGGGGAATCTTATTGCCACGCTCGACCCCTCATTCAATCCAAAAAAATAAAGAGAATTCGCTATCGATAAAAAAAGTCCCAGTCTGCGGGGCAAGACATCTGCACCGCCTGCACCAATAGATTGATAATTTTTTTGATGGATGCATGTGATTATTATTGTCTGTCTGCATGATTGCTATCATTGACAGGACGGGATAGCATCAACATTCCTCTTGAACTCTTTTGAATTCCTTTTTTTTTTCGCTCATGGAATGACATTGAGGTTCTAGACACTCAGCGGGGTATTGAGATACCAGAAAAAAAAACAACAGGCGGGGCTCTATTATTGAGACGAACATTCTAATACAACGTCTTTCTAATCCTTACCTATCTTGATCTATCTCAAGCATGGCAGATCATCCAGCGACGTTAAACACGCTATACGAGGACGACTCGACAAGGACACAGTATGAGCCCGTCCATCTGACAGCATCGCAGTCGCTTTCTCTCCTCCAACTCCCGCTCGCGAAGGACGTTTTCGGCCACAGCAGCAGCAGCAACAGCAGCAGCAGCAGCAGCAGCGATGATGATCGACGCGTCGCAAATGGCGAAGTCTCCTACACAGACTTTGTCACCGAAAGAGCGCGCCATGCTGTCCAAAATCTGACGACTGGATTGACCGCTCCGCAAACACGCTCTCAACTCCTGCACATCGGCCTCGCCGCCCTGTTCAGCTTCCTCCAGTCCAACGTCACCGGCCCCCCGCTGGCTTTCAATTCTGCGGAGATCGTCCTCCCCCCGACGCTACGCAAAGATGCGGCGACGCTGAATGCCGTCCGCAAGACGATGATCCGCGGCTTGTCCGTCGACGGCGAGGCCGCGTACCAGCTCACGCCCAACGTGGAGCTTTTCTGCGTCGCCAAGGCGATCCTCGTCGATGCGGATGTGCTTGTCGACACCGGCAGCAGCAGTAGTGGTGACGGTCGTGGTGCGCCCCTCCTGGCGAGAACGGCGAGGATGCGAGTGAACTTCCTCCATCAGAAGATGCTCTCCGAAGTCACGGGCACATTGCAGAAGGCCGTCTACGACGACCTCGACGAGCTCGCCAAGTCGCTGCTTGGAGATGGCCGCACTTCTAAAGGCGAAGAGCGGGCGAGATTCCTGCTCGAACGCGCAACGATACACACCCACCACGGGTTCGACGCCAAAGCCAGAGCGGATCTGGAACAGGCTGCCGTCGAGACGGGCTTTGAGTATGCTCTGACGGGGAAACTCGGCAAGCGGACCAAGTTCCAGGAGCGCGACATCAGCCAGTTGGTCGTGCTGGCCAAAAGCGCCGATGGATCGGAGACAAACTCTTCTGCAAAGACAGAGGCACCGTCGAAGCCGAAAACGCTGGATCTGAATGACGACACGCTCCTTGAGTCGATTGCGTTCGCCAAGGAGGATGTCTCCCAGGAGAAATCGACGACTGTTCACGATGAATCCTCGCTGCCGGCTTCACTGGCCTCACTGGACCCCTCCAACCAGCCGAAACTCTCTCCCCTGGACTCTGCCATCCTCCTGGCAGTCGCCTCGGCCATCACAAACACCTCGCCTGAGCATGGCCTGACCCGGGAAGAGACCCTGCCCTACGCCACCCGCGTGATCGAGGGCGGCAGTCCGAACTGGCAGATCTACACGCAGGCCCTGCTGGTTCGGAGCCGGATTGAGGGATATCGCTCGCGAACCGTCGAGCGAAGCGTGCTCCAGATGCAGGCCCTTGTCGACCAAGTCATCGCCGACACCGCGTCTAGCGACAGTACCGTTGCGGGCAACAAAAACAACACTAGCACGGATGAAAGCCAACAGCCAACGACGTTCCTTCCAAGGCCACAGACATCTGAGTCGGCCTCCGCAGCCGAGCGACTGGAGTATATCTGGACGCTGAACTTCCAGACCAGATGGAGCCTGGAGGCGGAACTGGCGTCGCGATGGGTCAATCTGGGAGGATTGCGAACGGCCCTCGACATCTACGAGCGTCTGCAGATGTGGGCCGAAGTGGCCCTGTGCTACGCCGCCACGGATCGAGAAGACAAGGCCAAGTCGATTGTCCGCCGCCAGCTGTACGAACGGTCCAACCCGGACGATGGCGATGACGACAACGCGAAATACGACGGCCCCGAACTGTCACCCCTCCCCGCAGACGCTCCACGCCTGTTCTGCATCCTGGGCGACATCGACCAGGACGCATCCATGTACGAGCGAGCCTGGGAGGTGTCCAACCAGCGGTACGCGCGCGCCCAGCGCTCGCTGGCCCGTCTGTACATGAGCGCCAAACCGCCCGAGCTCGAGAAGGCCGAGGACGCCTATCGGAAGAGTCTGAAGATCAACCCCCTCAACCACGGCGCCTGGTTCGCCCTGGGGTGCGTTCAGCTGAATCTGGAGCGGTGGGACGATGCCGTCGAGTCGTTCACGCGCACCGTCCAACTCGAGGACAGCGATGCCGAGGCATGGAGCAATCTTGCTGCGGCCCTGCTGCGCGTTTCCTCGTCGCGGCCTACTGCGATTGCGTCGGAGGCGATTGTCGATGACGACAAACCAGCACAAGCTGACACCAATAATGATAACGATCAGGAAGAGAGTGAGAAGAAGCACGACCCCTACAAACCCAAGCGCGACGCCCTGACTGCTCTGCATCACGCCGCCCGCCTCAAGCACACCGACCACCGCATCTGGGACAACCTCCTCACGGTAGCAGCGTCGATTCCGCCGCCACAGACGCCGTACCGGGACATCATCCTCGCGCTGCGGCGAGTAATCGAGCTGCAAGGTCCCAAGAAAGGCGAGAAGAGCATCGACCTGTCCATCCTGACGATGCTGGTGGACCACATGGTGAAGAACTACGAGTACGAGGATCTCCTCATCTCTGTTGACAACAACGACAGTAACAACAACGACAACGACAACAACAACGCTGCGACATCATCCAGTGGAAAACAGCGCATCCTCCGCAGCGGAACCATCCCCGGCCAAATCCTCTCTCTGATGGACGAGCACGTCGTCCCGCTAATCACGCACTCCGCACCGCTATGGCTGCTCGTCGCGCGCGTGGAGCTCTTCCGGCAACGACCCAGCAAAGCCTTCGAGGCGCACGAAAAAGCGTGGCGCGCGGCCGTCGCGTCCTGCACGCAGGGCGCTTTCCAGATGGGCGATGAGAAGAAGTGGATGGAGGTAGTGCGGGCAACGGAGCGGCTTGTCCGGGAGGGATACGCCAAGATCGGCGGGATGGAGAAGGAGGGTCAGGATGATAAAGCAGCAGAGGGGGAGGAGAGAGAGCTGGTTGCGAAAGACTGGCGGTTTAAGGCCCGGAGTGCCGTGCGCGGTATTCTCGGTAAGGGGAAGGAGTTCTGGGAGGATAGCGAGGGGTGGCGGAGGTTGAAGGAGTTGGCGGCGGAGGTTAGTGGGGGGGCGTAGAAATAAAATAAAAGAAATAGAAAGGCATACATACAGTTGATGATGATGCTTGCTTGTTTTACTTTGTTGGGTATGTATGTACAGTACATACAGAAGTCTCTGTACAGAGGGTGTACATACATGTACAGGAATAGAAGAGAGAGTTACATGTATCAACTGCATCATTATTGCCACGATGGGCCAGTTTCATTCATTTCATTCATTTCATTTGATTTCTCAGGAAGTAAGTATCGTGAGTGCTGTCATTCGCGACATCGCATTTCATTCATTAATCAAGTCTCGTAAGGACTCAGGAGTTTCACTACCTTAGCAATGATATCGATATGGATGGATATCGAATTTTCCTTTCTTCTCTCTCTTTCTCTTTTGTTTTATAATCACCTCTCCTCCACCTTCCGCTTCAACATCCCACAGAAACTCTCAAACAGAACAGAGTCAGTCCCCTTCAACCACCGCACCACGACCGTAGGACCTTCTTCTACTGCCCTGTCCTGCTTCAGCTGGATTTTGAATCCCAGCGCGGCCTTCTTCTCGTCTACTTCGACTTCCATTTTCTGCGCTGCTGCTGCGGCCGCCGTCGGGTCGGCTTGGGCTTGCTCTTTCTGTCTCTTTCTGCGTGCCTGGCGCGACCATACGTTCTCCATCGCGAAGCCGATGCCTGACGCTGCCAGGCCGGGACGCCAATCCCACTGCAGCAGCGGGAGGGAGCGCATCTCTGCGTCGATCTTCTGCCCGACGGCATCGATGCGCTTCTTCGAGGCCTGGAAGGTGAATTCGGGCGGAAATGGGAGCAAGTGTTTCGGGAATCCGGTTATCCCACGGGCTACACTCTGCCGATCTTGTCAGGTACGAACTGCCTTTACAAAACATTGTAGATACTTACAGTTATCGGTCGCAGGTCTCTCCACGACCAAGCCACAGCCCATCTCCTCGTCTTGGTCCCCTGGACAAACTCTGTCACGGCGTAGTTGCGGCATCCGAGGTCGATCAGGTTCTCCACGATGATGGACACGCTGCTCAGCTTGCCGAACATGGTCGTGTACCATTTTACCTTGTCACGGAGCTGGAGGCTTTCCTCGATCATCTGCGACACAAAGGCGATTTCTCCTCCCGGTGTGACCATTTCCACTTCTGCTCCTGTGCAGGCCTGCTAGTTGTAAGCCTCTTATATAGACGATAGGTATTTCGCAGAAGTACTTACGGAAAATGGTGGTCTTTCTTTTGCCTGTGCAGATGCAACCATCTCATCCTTAGACTCGTAAAATGGGGGATTGCACATGGTAAAGTCGAGGCCTGTTTCAGTTAGCGATATACATTGTATATCCTGGAAGACAACTGGAGTAATATCGAATTCACCCTCCCCATCCCTAACAGCAAAAAAATAAATAGATAATAAATAAATAAAAACCATCAGATCAACTGAATAAAAGTAAAAAATAAAAAAAAAAGTAGATCAGAAGAAATAGAGGCAAAAAATAAAAACGTACAACAGCTGGGATTCGCTGGTGGTCACCCACCCAACTACTAACCAGCCGGCGTGTGGCTTAAGTACGGCTGAGCGGACGGGAAGCCCTGTTTTCCACACCCTATGGTCGTACGTGCTAGACGGATGCAAGAAAACAGTTTATGAGGTGAAGAGGGTATTTCTCACCTTTCCAAACCAAGCTGCGTCAGTGGGATCAAAGGACCGCTCTGCTCCGTCTTGACGATATTGATCCGCGATTCCAGCCCGTTTTGCGACACGTTCCGGCGGGCCCATTCAAGGTTCTTCTCGTCGATCTCTGCGGTCGATTAGTCTCTCTCTCTTTTTTTCTTTTTTTTTTTGCTCCGTAGTCCTAGGCAGTCTAGGCAAGGATAACTCACCCGTAGCGATGAATTTCCATCGCGGACGCTGAGCGCAGCCAAGGAGCGGGTAAATGCTACAGCACCCGGTTCCTCTACACAAGTTAGCGAGCGAGTCGAGCATGCCAGAAGACGAAAATCGTACATGTCGAGGCCCACGACTTCTCGATCTGGATCGTAGTCATCGCGATAGTCATCTCCAGTGGTGTCTATTAGATCTTGCAGCCACAAAATGTAATTCAGTCTGTTGACAGTCAGAAAAGAAGCCGGTACATAGACTTCAGGCATCATACCTGTTAGGAACCTATCAAATTGTCAATCATATTCTTTGTAACATTATATCCTTTGTAAACTTTGGGATAAACAGCACATACCGGAGGACATAGCCTGTCGTCAGGGAGATCGACCTTGAGGTTGAAGTCGCGCGCCAGCAAACTTTTCGTTAGCTGTCTGTAGATGGATATCAGCCCATACATCCATCATCTGCCAAGTCCACGCAGTCAGGAAAATACCGAACAGAATCCGGATTGCTAAAGTCGAGCTGGTTGTTCGGTTTCAAACTGTCAAAGTCAACATCAGCAGAATTCAAGCAGCTGGGATGTACTCACTGCTTCGCAAATTCAGGTGACTGCAGGGCCAACGCTTTGAAGTCAACTTCATCCTTGTAAATATTCCGAGCGGACTTCATTGTCACCCGTCACTAGAGCATAGCGTTGACGATCAGCACAACGTTGGAAAGAAAAAATCCACATCCAATCAGAAATGCTTGAAATTGTTTTCAGGATCATTCGGTATGACCCGAATGCGCGTACCTCCATTCGAGCGTGGTGGAGATGGCAGCGTTGAACTGGCGATGATCCGCCTGTCAGATGTCTGGCCGATGAAAGGATCCAACTTGCAGTTGCATGGCGATAGGGCTGGCTGCCAAGACGGGCTAAGATTGACTCTAGCGATGATGTCATGCCCCCCTCCAGGCGCATGCAGAACGATCAGGATGGATGTCAGTCTGCGCAGCCTGATTTTTGGGCCGATGCTGGTCCAGACTTGCGTTGCTGGTTACACGGATTCAGATCCCCATGACTGTTCGTTTTCGTCTTAGCATGAGTTGATCAGTTACTCTGCTCAGTCTGCTGCAGGCCCATGTTCCTGGATTCGTCGTGTCAAATTGCCTTTCTAGGTACCTTGCAAGGTGACGGCCATCATCCCATGCTTATTCGGTTAGCAGTCACATGCCTGAAGGTGTATGCATGCAGCTCTTTTTGGATGTACCTAGGATCTTAGGGAACACCTAGCTACGTAAAAACATCAAAGATCTGCAAGAAGCTCTGCTAGGTGAGTCGATCATATCAGCTAGGCTTATTTATATCCTTGATACTTGTGCTGGTTGTTTAAGAACCAAATATAGAGAAGAAAACGGGTGTAAAAAGGACCTTATACTACTGGCATGATATCTTCTGATGACATTTGCTGTCAGATGAAAGATCTTAACGGCATTGTTCTTCGAGATATGAGACCTAACAGCAATCCCAACCAAACTATTACCCATTTAGGAATTCTGATCAAATTACCACTTTTACCTCATATTCATTACTTATCCTATAAATTAAAATATTGAGAAAGAGAGACTGCGTTGTCCGCCTGGTTTAGCAGAAGAAAATTGGAATTGACAAAAGACTGCTAGCAGAATCTAACAAGATAATTCACGATTCGTAGAAAGGATAATTACCTGAACAATGATAACTGTGGCAAAGATGAGGATGCTCCGCGGATGACATTTAAAAGTCAACTTCACTTTCCTATTTTCTATTCGAGTCATATAGCGCCTTCATTGACAGGTTTTTAATTTAAGGCAATAACACAAGAGGCTATACAATATAATATAAATAGCTATAACCAATGGGCGGCACAGAACTGTCATATTTGAGGCAGCAAAAAAGAAAGAAAGAAAGAAAGAAAGAAAACCGGTCTTATACAGAGTACTAATTCCTCTATTCGGTTGCGCATCGGGATGAGCCCAGGGCGGCGCTGCTCACCTCCCAAAACAAAAAGAGCAGTCATCAGGACGTCCGCAAATATTGCTCAGCAGGTATGTACTCCGTACCTAGCATGCCTGATGTAGGTAAGAAGGTACATACGGGAGTCAGCCTGAATTGAACGTCAGTTCCATACAGTAGTCAAGCTAGCTAGCTCGAGTAGGTTAGGTACCTTATACACTTGCTGCAAGAGTCGGCCGGCATTCGGGGCAATCTTCCTCCGCTAGTTAGTAAACAAAGGATGTGCGATAAAAACATGAAGATCATCGAAAAAAAAAACAGCCATGGTGGCAAAGATAGATCAAACAAAACCGTTGAGGATGATATGACGACCGAAGTACCGCCGAGACAAAAAAAATAAAAATATAGGGACGAAATAGACGTTTATGATACGATGAGCAAGCCCGGTACATACCTACCTATACATAGTAGTACTGCCCGCCGCTTTTGGCCCCCGCTGAACAAACACTTCTACAGAGTACTCACCTTCTCCACAGGTCATCTATCAGCCTTCCAGCCCACTCACTATTCTAGCTTACCTACCTACCTACCTAGGCAGGTAATGGTTCATCATGCATCTATCACCACTCGAAATACCAGGGATCGCCGCAAGCGTGCTGCAACACCTCGACTCGAGGAGCTTGGTTGCCGCTGCGCAGGTCAACAGCCTATGGGCAGAGGAGGCTACAAATGTATGTCCATACATACAACATTACATACATACGTCGCAACTTCTTTCCTAATCACATACTGAACCGGAACCGTCTGGGTTATGAACTTATGATTATGGTAGTATATCTGGCGAGGCGCATACCGCGATTCCTTCGAGTCTCTTTCATCACCGCTGAGGAGATTAGCGGATTCTGAGAAGGAACGGCGAGATTGGTAAGATAAGCTGACCTCCAAAAAAAGCATACTAACTCTTCCTGATTGCTTTATCAGGTACTCTAAAAAGATCCGTTATTTGAGCCTCGAGAGGAGTGATGATGATAGTAATGATAATATTCCAATCGTTCAACTACTGAAGCAGAAAAGGTTCCACTTCCCTAATGTGAAGTCCCTGATCGTCGACATCGGCAGCGAAAATATGAAAGAGGAGGACATGGCCCAATTCTTGCAGCCGAATCTTGCCTGTCTAGAGCTCTTTGGCGGATATTATACTCGATGGTTTCTGGAGCAGATCCGGGTGAGTCAAAAAAAAAAGAACTTCGTTTTTTTAATAAAATGTCGATTTAATAAAATGTCGAGACTGACTGACGGTTGAATTGCAGAAAAATGCGCCTTCACTCCGCGCGCTTCTCCTCGACAATCGCCTCGTCGATGACGACCCGTCAACGACCCTCTTAACAGAAGACGATTTCCTGAATTTCCTCAAGGCGATGCAGTCGATCAAACACCTGGAACTGATAATAGGGTGGGATCCACTGCTAACAGAAAAAGTGATGACCTATCTCATGTTCCGGCCCGGACTCGAGAAACTTGGTACAGGACATGGAGTCCGTTGGCGTTATAGTACCGTGCGGAGAGCGCTGAGCGAAAACCCCGACCTTGTCCCTTTCCCGCATCTGCGCTCTCTCCAAGTTACTGCTGAGGATAAAGCGTTGCGTCTGATCCTGGGATTGCCCCTGCTGAAGAACACCCTGCAGAGGATAGATATCGCGGTCGTCGACTGCCAGTCATCGCCAGTAGACACACCGCGTTTCGCGTCGTCGTGCACGCGCTTGGAAGAAGTAATCTTTTCGTGGGAGCATGGCGACCTTTCCGGAACATCGCTCGTAGAACTCGCGGCCCACTGCCCGATGCTCCGCAGAGTGCAGTTTGAATCCGAGAACGGGTCCATCGTCGATCTCTCGGACGAAAAGATCGAAAAGCTCGCGTCAAAACTGGGCCATCTGGAGGTTCTCTCGCTTCCAGCTATCGGTGGTACCATAACTTCCAGATCATTAGCCTCGCTCGCCCGTCACTGTCCTCGTCTGAAGGATCTGACGATGCCTGCCGATGTGGAGATTCTCCAGCTGCTGGACGAGGAGCCCGAGCAGGAGGTGCATTTCCCGTCGCTGCAGAGGCTTGACCTCGAGAACATCTTCACGGTCCTCCATCCCGTGGAATCGAAAGAAGACCTTGCGGTCTTCCAAGAGAGGATCATTCGCCTGCTTGACGAGCGGTTCCCGTCCTTGATGGATTTCGCCTTCAACCCTACGCCTCCGCATGGCCATGGCTCGGACCCGTTGATTGCCACGGTCAGGGAACATTTGGCGCAGAGATCGTTGCCCTTTTCTATGCCGTTCATGGTTGGTAAGGAGCTGACGGCGAGACTGATAGAAAGTGAGCCTGGAAGCAGGTACAATCCTTTGTCTTGAGCCTGTGTAGACAACCCTAAAAGAAAAAAAAACGAAATATGACGATGAATGAGACGAGTAATTTCAGGTCCAGTGCCTAATCAGTCTATTTAACCCATTTTTGAGAATAGCCCTCTGCCCTTGGAAAGAAAAACAAACCCGCCATTTGCTACCTGAAAGAAACAATCCCGAGATCAAAAGCATAAACAATCAAAGAAAACCACTTAACCAAATCATCCTGCCTCATTAACCCCTTTGCTCCCCATTCTAGCAAGACACCCTGATTAAATCGCATATGGCTGTGAAAAGAAAATGGTCGAACACATTTTACCGTCGTGGCGCCCCTGTTTTAAAAATAGCATGCAGATAAAGAAGAGATGAGCTCGGTGCAAACAACGTCAGGGACCAGGGTGATGCCAGAAAAAGAAGTTCGTGAAAGAAACAACTCCGAAGTTCGATGGTGGTCATTCATGCATTGGTGAATACACATTCTCGCCAAGTCGAAACGGTTGGCTGTTAGTAGTCATGCAAGGCTGACAGGGGTCTGGACACATCATTACAGACACTGCAGGAACCAAAACCGACAGGGGTTCCCCGCGACGAATCGGGATGAAGAGCCTTCCGAGTTGACAGTCACGAGGCGAGCTTTAGACACACCGATTGCGTCTAGCGCCGCGCTGTTAGCAACTCGCAGACAGACAAAAAAAAGGCGATTCCTGTAGCTCGCACAAAATGGTTCGAAAAGAACGTCGGCCATATCACGAGATCGCGCTTTGTATGACATCCGACGTTTACAAAATGAGAGATCGACACACTTACACGAATGCTTTAACCATTTTTAGGCCTTGGCGGTGTAACATTGATTGCAGCGATTGTGGCCGCAGATCTTACAGCGCCAGATCGCCACGAACGGGCCTCCGTTGCAGTCGGAGCAGCGCCAGGTGAGGATGTTGCCGTTGGTGCCCTGCACGATGGCGAACACATGCCCGGAGCACTGGTTGGCCATGATGACGGATGTTTGGATCGATTTTACTGCAGTGGATCTGTCAGTCAGCTGTCTTGACCTCATTTGAAGAAGTTACTGAAATCATTGCTCGTCATAAGCAATTGTCAAGGTGCAAAGAAATGAAAGCAGCAATGGGGAAGCAAGTATAGTATAAGGAAGCAGCTGAATAACATCCCAGTCATTGCAGGAAAAGGGCTGTACATACCTTCGGTAGGTACCTTGTAGCAGAGTGGTGAATGGCCGATGGATGTAGGTATGCTTCTCCAGATATCTTGTCGTTAGTCTGGTAGCTTAAAACTTAAAGTATGCTGCTCTAGCTGAAACTCTTCACAACGGTGCTTTGAGGGGAAAATGATGAAGTCTCCCAGATAGATGACAACATCAACTTACTCTATTTCTGAAGAATCAAGATCTTAGCACACAGCTTGATCTTCATCACCATCGAGTCGAGAGGAGGGAAAGGAGCGATTTATAGCAATCTCCTCTCCCCCTGTTTGCCGGTCTGAGGGCGCTCCAGTCTGCCTGCGTACGAACAGCGTTTCTTTCTGGATTGATGATAGTTGATCGGTGTTCGCGTCCTGAAGCAGGTAGCCGTCTGTGGATCGAGTTGACGCCGAGAAACTACAGATCCATCAGTTCCAGCTCTTGCGGTGTCGATTGCAACGTGTTTGTGCTCCTGTCTTGCTCCAGTCGGGTAGGCGTGGAGAGCCCCTTCGGGCCAGGAGGAATTATAATGTTTTTCAAATTATTATGACTGACTGACTACAAGGAACATTGCGGTTCGGGATCAACGCTAGCATTTTGGTGTCGCACCGTGTTCTCGGTCCTTGGATTCTGTTGAAGAATGGCTTCTGGCCTAATTCGCTCCAGCCTCCACCGACTGGGCTAGTTTCAAGGAGTTTAGACCATGACTTGCTTACGGGGAGGATTTAGTCCTGGTGGCCGTGGGTCAATGATGGCCATTATTATTGAGTAGTCGCAGTGAGAATGGATATTTCCCGGATTCCGGAGAAAGACGTCACAGCCACTTGGCTGCAAAAGACCGCAAGTGCAACACGCCAAAGTTTCCGGGAATGCGGTTCCGGACAAGCGAAGCGCCGACTAGGCCGATTCCAGGGCTTTGGGGCGAGGACGACTCGAGGGACGAATGATGAGCGCCGTGTGAAATTCCCAACCTTTGTTTTCCGTGTCTCTTTTTTTGAGCACTGGTGGTACAGTGCCGATTTGAGGACTTGTTTGATTAGTTTTTGTGATGTCCATCATCCATGTCCGAAAGCCTGTCCAACGACCGGGATGCAGGCGATCCCTGCAGCCATCCTCCCCTACCATAGACACTGGCGCAGGCAGGGCCTGGACTAGGTCCATAATGGCCGCTAATCACGGGCTCGGGACCAGATCAAGCTCGTCCACCCCCGCCTGCATATCCGATGCGTTGGGCTTCGCCAGCCATTAGCGCGAGCCTACGGACGCGCAGAGTATGTCATTAGTGAGGTCCTAGAACAATAATGGCCGGCGGTATAGAAACGGCTCAGACTCGAGAACCACACCCTGACAGCGTCTTGCGGGTAAGATGCCATAATAATGAGTCCAGACTGCTAGACGACGGGGTTGGTCCGTATAGAGCTGGATAACCATCACGCTAAGACAGGTCACACGCCTGTCCAATAATATCATCATTAATTTTTTTTGAGTCCTGGTGTAGCTAGTCCTGTCAAGAAAAGGACTATTTACGGGACATTTTTTAGGCCACTGAAGATCCCCCGCTACAGGGACGCCGGAGCGAGAGGCGCAAGGTTCCAGAAGGCAAATGCCATCCCGACAGCCAGTTTGAACAAACGGGATTGGTGATCTGCAGAGTCAATTAATTTCAAATTAGCCCGAAAAGAAAGTGGCTTCGAAAAGGACGAACCGGCAGATGGCATCATACTCCGTTAGCAGCCACCGCGTGGCCCACATGCATCTTCCCCGACACAGCGGAACTCCCAGGAGACCCCGATGCGCCAGAAGATCCTATCAGCTCAGTAGTTGGCCGTCTCTCCGAAACATCTCCAACCCTTCGCAGATACACTCCAGTGGGGACCAGCATCCCTGCCAATAGTCATGGTGCGTATTCACACCGCCGAATGGGCCGTTTTTGTTTGAATAGTATGAAATCCTTCGTGCTTCACGGTGACTGCGTATCTCTTGCTGCTTCATGACGTGATGGCACAGGGCTTGCCAAGCTGCGCTCTGACGCTCGATGTCGAATAACAACTCCGTCTAGAAATCGATCGAAGGCTCGATGCGTCGAGTACACAGTACACACTCTCACTTATCGAAACAAAACGAAATGACGATCGTCGAAGATAATCAAGTCACGTTGTGCGACGCAGTGATGGGATGGCAAACCACGGTGCAATACTCGAACAACAAGGATGCTTGCATGCTGCGAGGTCGTTCTTAGCCTGTCTCCGTCTGCTTTTTCTCGGGACCGCTAAGGCAGGCACAACCGTGAGGCTCTCGTCACGAGATCGGGTACCTGATCGCGCCTACACCGCTCAAATCCAATATTGCATGCAAGACAGCTACCGTCAGCCAGGATGGAGATCTAGAAATCTACGCCGATTAACAACAGCCTAGCCCAAGCTCTATCTGATGATGCTAATTATAAATAAACGCGGCTCAAATAAGCTCAGCAGCAAGGCTGATCGAATCATAGCGACGGAGAACTACACCACTACTCCGGACGACAGATGCTGGATACAGATCGCCTACAGAAAAACCAAAAGAACTGCTGCCAAGAAATTGGCATGTGGATACGAAGGAAAATCTGCAGTGCGAGGATGGATCGTCCAGACCAGGCATTCCTGTGACTTATGAGAGAATTCCAATGCAGCAGGACCGGCCTTCGTCGACAGGATAAAATTACCTGATATGCCCTTGTGCACGAGTCGTAGTACCTACTTACTGGGTAGGACCAGTACGTACGTTCGGACGTCAAGATATTCCGTAGGCTGATGGTATGACAAGATCATGCTAGCGTGTCGAGTCTAGGAAGAGTTTTCTGCGGATACCCATTATTTCCTCATGATTTTTATCTGTGACTGGCTTGTAGCGATGCGGATATCGACCAATGGCCTGGATGCAGAACCAAGTCACCAGATACCGCACATGCGCAGCAGCACGTCTACTAGTCTATATCAATACGGTGTGGACAATGCAGTGACAACGATATCCGCCCAGAATCAAATCAGACAAAGGGGGAAAGAATAAGAGACGTTCATACGTCCGGCATTCGAGTTCTGGGTAACTATGTAACTAGTTATACTTTCGGAGACGCCGCCTTACATTGCAGTATGTATAATCAACGGATTCAGTTTCTAGAACGAGCTCAGGGTCTACTCCGACGTCTGTCAAGTCGGGATTCGGAGGCCGGTTATACGGGTACCTAGGTAGCTAGCTAGCTAAGTTCTTCACCGTCTGCCCTGCAATCTGATCAACACAACCCATGTGTCACAGCCCTCATGTCCGAGATGTTCTCTTGCATCACTTCCATCGACCGTCCTCCACATGGACGGCGGCCGCGAAGCCAATGATTAGGCTCTGAAAGCAATGCCTTCTATCCTCGTGGCGCAAAATCGTGACATCCTCATACAAGGATATCCCGACTCCGCAAGTCTGTTCTGCCAACGCTCCGTTAAGGACAACTTTGTTGGTGCGATCAGAGACGAGCTCCAATCAAGCAAGATGTCCTTGCAGAGACCCTCAGTGGTCCTGCATCGTTGGGATTGAAATGAACCAGAAATATGCTTCTGCGGTGAAAGGCGTGGGGGTTTGAGTTTTAAGGATTCTGCATTTATCCGTGAATTCATGTATAGTATATCGCATGTGTGGTCCTTCAGGTCCTGATGAAATCAAAGAGTGGTTTCCAGTCGAGATGAGAGCAGAGAGCAGGATTTTTTTTTCCTGCTCAGCGGTCGAAGGGTGTCGAAGTACCCATCTTCTAGCAGATTGGAACATAGGTTGAAAATACACGGACATTCACAGGCAGGATCTCCATTATCCTGCAGGGACTAGAGTCTGTCCAGCACAACCCAGTCCTCAAACTCAACATACAACTGGGGAGATCAATAACAACCACCATCGAATAATGCAGATATGTCACTCGTCTTTTCATACCTGGTCATAGCACATAGTCATTACTTGAATTTCATTTGAACCGCACAGTGAATGCAGTTAGTCATTCAATTGAAACAGTGCCGAGATGCTAGAAAATCTCAAGTCAGTTCCGGCTCGTCAGATTCGGATAAGGACCACATGACCTACCTCTCGCCGTAATGGTGGCGCCTAATGCTCTCCGCCAGCAAAGCCGAGACGTCGATGACGACCAATTTCTTGGAGCGCCGGGACTTGTCAATGGGGATAGGGAAAGAATTGGTGACAACGATATGGTCAATAGCATCACACGCCTCCATTTGCTCCAGGGAGTCATCCCCGAAGATTCCATGCGTAGCAATGCAGTATACCTTCTTCGCACCGCCTTTCTTCACAACGGTTTCTGCGGCAGCGATCCAGGATCGGCTCCGGTCGATCATGTCATCAATGATAAACACCGTCTTATCTTTCACGTCTCCGACTAGAGTGATGGTTCTCTCTTCCGCGTTGCTGCTGAGAGCTTGTGCCTCATCGTCGTCCGACTCGACTACATCATACGTGCCCCCCAGAGCATGTTCAGGCTGCAGTGACGAGGTAGCAGAGATGACGGAGGCTGCCATAGGATCGACAACATTCTCATGACGCTCGAGGCCATTTTCTGTAACCAAAGTCGGAGCCTGGGTCGACGCAGCAGACAGGACAGGGGAAGGGTAGTCGTCGTCCACAAGGTGTCCCTGCACCAGACGTCCGGTAATCACATCGCGTGCTCGTCCATCGGTGGTATGTTCAGCTGCTTCCAATTCTGACGGCCGACGAGCGGCAGGCGGGGTCCCCGGACGCAACGTATCGGCCGATGTGGAGAGAACATGGTCCTGAACAGCGTTTTCAGATGCCCCCGGAACCAGATGGTCATCTCTTTGACGGTCTCGATCATCATCTGTCTCGATCGAGTCGAAGAATATTGTGCTGTCAGTCATGGTCACATTGACCTTCGGTCTTCGCCTGTCGGTTGTTACAATGCCAAAGTTGAGCTTCAGGGTATCTGCTAATGAGGTGACTCGTTTAGTGCCACCTGCATTCTTGCTGACAACCACTGCATCTTTCCAGCCAGGCACATTGATCCGAATCCAGCGAGCGATCAGCGGTTCCGCGAATAGGTTGTCAACTGGATTGCCGAAGAATCCTTGCATTTGGGATGCCTGTCAAAGCAATCCGGGTCAGAGCGCGGCCAAACATGGATCCCAATGCGGTAAGACCGGTGGGAAATTTGCAGACTGTGGTAACACATACATGCAGATCCAGTGTGATCACATGGTTTACTCCAGCAATAGTAAGGAGGTTGGCGATCATCCTGGCAGCGATAGACCCACGATGACTCTTCTTTTTTGACTGGCGGGAATATGGGAAGTATCTTGACGAAGTTAGTGTCAACTGTACGTTGCTCAGCTGAAGGAGAACACATACGGCATGACGGCTGCAGAGTGACACTTCTAGTCAGTCACCAACATTCACATGTGAAGAATCAAAATCACTGCAGATCATCCGACGAAAGCATACCTGTGATCGACTTCGCAGAACCACCCTTGCATGCAGAGATCATGATCAGAAGCTCCATGAGACTGTCATTGATCTTGCTGCTTCCACTTTGGACAATGTAAACATCCTGGTTTCGTACAGACACGTTGATGTTGACGCTGGTCTCTCCATTGCTGAATTTCCGGAGCTCTGCTTTGGCTGGGACGGTGCCCAGCCGCTCGCAGATGGCTTCAGCAAGGGCCGGATGGGAAGTCCCCGAGAAGATCTGAACACCGCGCATGATGGTTTCTGGGAATTGGAGTGTCACCCAGGCCTGTGTTCATGGGGGGAAAGTATTCGAGGGAGGCGAATCCCCGTTGACGCTGTTCAGAATCCGGGGCGGCATTTTGTACTGACAAGGAGAGAAAAAGTGCAAAAAAAAAGCCCAGTCAAGCCGCTTTGGCACGTGCCGACCGCCGGACTTGGACCGCGGGGCTGGAACTCCAACGATCTGCTCCGGAGACCCGGGCCTAGCCGCCCCGCGCAGACAGGGAACTGACTGTTCAATCCTCTTTCCATCGACATGTCACAGAGGTTTCCAGAAGTCCAGGGAGGAGGATCTCTCATTGTCGCGTGGCAAGTCAGAAATAAGAATGTTCTTGTCGTGGGTGGTGGCGAGGTAAGGCTGGTGTTGCGCTGGCATACGCAGAAATATATATATTGAACCCAAAGCACCCCGCTATAATAGCAACATCGCAAAAAGCTCGTGCTGACAACAAGACGTATAGGTCGCCGCAGGCCGTATACTCCATGCCCTCAATGCCGATGCCAAAGTGACCGTCGTCTGTCCAAGCTCAGGACTGAACGACGAAGTCGCTTTTCGTGTTGCCCAGAAACAGGTCTTGCACATCGATCGCAACTTTGAACCGCACGACCTTGACAATGCAGACATGGTGCTCTGCGCAATTGATGATTCAGATGTCTCGTCGCGAATATGGAGGCTGTGCAAAGAGCGCCGGATTCCAGCTAATATTGCGGATGTGCCCTCCGAGTGCGACTTCTATTTTGGCAGCGTGCACCGCGACGGGCCATTGCAGGTCATGGTGAGCACAAATGGTAACGGTCCGAAGCTGGCCAGCATTGTGCGCAAGAAGATCGCCGAGGCGCTGCCGGATAATACGGGTGTGGCCATTGAGAACGTAGGCAAGTTACGGAAAAAGCTAAGAGAGATTGCGCCCGATGCCAGTGAAGGACCGAAGAGGATGAAATGGTAAGCGGGCCGGGGACACGATCCTGCCGTACTAGACTGATTGTCTCCCGCAGGATGTCGAACATTTGTGAGTCGTGGAGTCTGGAAGACCTCGTCGAAATGACTGAAGGAGACATGGATACTCTATTAAGATCCTACGAGTCTGGGCGAGTGCCTAGTCTGGAACAGGTTCGCCAGGAGCGTCCTTAGTCCAATCTTTCCAGATTGGAAATGGTTGCTACCATCACAGGTATTCCGAGAAAAAAAAATCCATCATGAATGATACCGAAGAGGCACGTTTCATATATGGACAAAAATAGCAGGAGGCGTCCCATGCGTCTCCAACTGCTGAAATGTATCTAGGTGATGTTCCCTGGCTATATCATAACACGGGGAATCTTGCAGAAGGGGGGGAACAACGCCGGGCGCACAGAAAAATGCACAGATAAAAACACACGCGCGCACACACACACACACAAAATAGAAAAAAAAGTGTAGAAATCGGTACCCTCTCTACAGTCATTGTTCGTTCAAAGGAAACAGGAATAGAAAGTAGAAATTTCGTAAGAAAAAAAAGGAAGAGGACAAAATCCAAGAATACAAACACAGAATCAAGACATTGAGGGTGTGCGGGAGGTAGGTAATGGTACTCTATGTTCAACGGCCACGACTGGGCCTGCGGTCTGTGCTGAAATATTGCTGGGGCATGGGGCTGGTGGGTGGTTCAAGCGGAGTCTGCACTGGAGGCAGGCCCAATTTGATCTCACCAACCCTCCGAAGCAAGGATTGCAGCGCGAGACGAATCTCTGAGTTGAGGTCTCGACTCAGCAAATCGATGGCCAGTGGATAGAATGTTTCGACATGCTGTGCAAAGCTTTCCCTCGGGAAGTTGGTGTACCCTTCGATCACATCGACCACCACAGGCCGCCAAGCCACAATATTTCGGTGCTGGGTCTCCTCATCTAGGCGAACGTAACTTCGTATGATATCTGCGCAGAGTCTACAGGAGAGCAGTTAGAAAAATCACGGTTGCTATGACAAGAGAGTAGTCGTTGAGGATTGGACTTACGGAATGAGTGCAGCCTCGGTTTCCGCACGGCTACTTTTCCTCTCTTCTCGGTCGTCATGGTACATCCGGAAGAGGATACTGACGTAAGTAGCAGCACTTCCGCTTTCTTGTTTTAGCAGGTTGGGAGGCTGTTTCATAAATCCTTGTCGCCAAAGTTGCATCCGAAGCTCCTTGTTTTCATTGAACTTCTTCGCAAACTGATAGCTCTTCTTTAGTAGACCCATGAGCCGTAGGAGCTCATGACTTGGAATCTCCGCGTAGACACTGTCATTCGAGAAAAGTTCATGGACCGTCTCAATCATCAGCAATTGGAGGACACAGTTGGTAATGATGCGGTTGAAAAATCGGCGTCGTGCCAAGGTCACTGCGGGTGGCTGCTGTTGTACATCTGCCTGTGGACGGTAATCCTCGAGTTCGGTAGCTTGAGCATTCTGGGTAGTTTTCGGCTGACTTGGAACATCGCCTGCATCCCCGTTCTCTGGAGCTCCATCTTGTGAGCCATTCACTTTTGACGTTGCAGCACCGGCCGTGTCCTCGTCCGAAATAGCTTCAGGCGCTTCCGTAGATGCAGTAGCATCATTTGTTGTTGACTCCCCATTGGATTTCGAAGCATCCGGAGTCTTCGGCGGCGCAGAGGCAGCTGCAGTGAATAACTCGTATGCAGTTGTTCTGCTGAAAAGCTCCACAAACGCGCCCACTATCTTCGTCCAGTGCTCTTCTGAGAACTTTGTCACATTTTGCAGAATCAACTGTTGTAGGCAGTTGCTGCCAATCCGAGCGATAGTGTCGTTCTCCTGACAGATGCACAACGTCAACAGCTCCAAGAAGCGATCAAGCATGTATTGCAAGGAATCGAAGTAATGAGTGAACAGGGTGATCATGTTCCTTAATGCTTGGATCATCGTTGTGGACAGCCAGACCGACAGTTCTTCGTGGTTTGGCACTTTTGACATCTCGGATTTAGATTGAAGAACGACAAAAATCGGGTACAGCAATTGTCTCCAGAGAACATCCCAGAACTCGGGTGGGAAATCACCACCGTATCGGATAAGCGTCTCGAAAAGGTAGGTAAGTGCTCTATGCTCTAGTCAGTATTCTTTCTCATGTTTTTGGCCAATGTACAGGCATCATACCGTGAACGAACTTCGAGGTCATCACCAGTCATGAGTACGTCCTGGAATGCGATCAAAATCGGGTACCAGAACTGCTCCTCGTGAGTGTGGTGACCAGGCTGACGGGCAACGTTTGATCCTGCGTCCTCAGATACGCTCCCACGGGGCGTGTGTCTCTGCGAAAGCGGACACTCGGGGGTCTTTAACATCTTTGTAATTGCCGACTTTAATGTCTCTATGGCTTGCAATGATTTCTTCTGGAACTTGGTGTTTTTCGAGAATTCCGTCAGGCAGACAATCAAGTCTGCAAATGCTCCCTGACTGATCACAGTCCCAAAACGAGTGTTATATATCTGGGTGACATGTTCAAAAGCCATGTTGACGATACCCTCTGTTGCTCCGTTAGGGCCAGGACGCGCTGGGAATGATAGGAGCGATACACTCACCATAAGGCTCTCGAGCAGCAACAGTGAAGACCCCAAACATCGTTTTCCAACCGGACCGAATATTATCGCCCCGTGCTTGGATCATCTGGATGAGACACCGAAGGACCATGTCCTTCACGGTGACAGTATTGCTGTTCGCCATGATGTGTTCAAATGGTTTGAGAAAGTCTTTCTGGAATTTGAACCCTGGAAGCTCCTCAATTTCCATGAAACGCATGGAGAGTTGACGTAGGGAGTCCAGTGCAAAGAACACAACAGTTGTGTTGTTATGGCAGCCAACTTGGTTGAAATGCGCACCCAATACTTCCCAGATTTTGGACCACTCGATTCTGACTCGCGTCATATTGTAATAACTGATTTCCACGAGTTTCTGAAGACTGTAAGTGCGAGGAGAGTCGCTTTGTCCTGAGGACTGGATCTCCTGCCAGCTCACATCGCTCAGGGCGCGTACGAAATCCACAATGGCCTCCTCGGAAAGATTCGCTGTGTTTGTGAAAATCCGGTCTACACCGCGTACCATTTCCGTGGAGCGGCTTTCCATTGCAACCTCTGGCCGGAAAGACAACGAACCGTTTGCAGAACGTGGCCGTGGGCGCCTCGAAGACTGCATCGACTTGCGAGAGGGCTCAATGGATGTTGGAGTGACAATCCGTGCTCTCGAGACATCAGGCAATGCTCCTTCGTCGACTCCATCGCTCAGCAGCTGGAATCGATCGAGCTGACTGACGCACGTGAGAATCTCCCTCCAAGATCCTCGTAGATTGTTACCCTCGGAGAGGGCCACTTCTAGCAATGTCTTCAATGCCTCAACGTTCTTGGCAGTCATTTCTCGGAGGTTGCCAAGGTTCGTGAACTTAGCCAGAGCCGTCACAAAGGCCACTCGTGGAGTTTCCAGGTCGAAGGCACAAGAAATTCGTATCGCCAGCTTCATGCCATCCATGCACAGTCTTACCGTCTCGACATTTTGCGTATCTTGAACTGCGCCTGACAAGCCAGAGAGGAAAGACATCCACGTCACATTGAACATAGAACCAACATGCCGTACTGACGATGCAGGAATGAATCGCGACAGTGCTTCCCTCATCGCCGTCTTGCGCTGCGCTCGAATCAAGCTTCTATACAGTTGCTCTGTCTTATTGGCCATTTCCTCGGACGCTTGGGCGTATTTTTCGCCCTGGGTATCTCTCCCGACCGTGGCCAGTACCTGACTAGCTCTGGATGCGAAGCCGGCAGGAGCGGAAGTCTGAACGCCGAGGTTCGCAGCATGCTCTCTTTCGGTATCAAGCACAATTTCATTGTTAGCAATCTCATCGAATATAGCCCCAAGATATTCGTCAGGCAGATCCTGGTTGTCGTTAATGCCCCGGTTGTTTTTGATGAAGTCCTCCTTCGTCATTCGGCGCCCTTTCAGCTTGCTGCTGTGCTGGTCGGTATTAAGCATGATGACCGAATATGCCAGTACATATGCCGTGTCTGCATTGGCAAATGCATTGGGGTTATTTTCAACGTAGCGCTGGGCAAATTTGAGCATAAAACGGTCGATCTTCTGAGCTTCCCCGGGCAACCGAAAGCACTGGAGAAATCGACGGAGAGCATCAACAAACCGAAGTTTGGAGAAGTCCATTAGATCCACGAATGCATGCATGATGGCAATATTTTCCGGATCTCCTTCACCAAGATATTCCCCTATCATGGCTTTGTCGAGACGATCATTCCGAAGCAAAAAGGTGGCGATATCCTGTGGGGAGTCAGATCGGATGAAGCCTTCCTGCAGCAAGAGCTTGATCCCGCGTTTTGGCTTAAAGTTGAATTGCTGCACAGCGTTGATCAGAGCGGTTTTTCTCTGCTTGACCTTCTCGATCTCATTGGGGTCATCCTCAGCCACGGGTGTGGACCGACCAGTTCCGCCGTCTGCATGTTCCAACCTTGGCGACCTTGGCGATGGAGCCGCAGCAGCAACTGCCGATGTGTCCAACGATTCCCTTGAGTTATCTGTTGACTTTCGCGACAGATCCTCCCGGGTGATGGTAGGATTTGCTAAGCGCTGAGAGGACCAATTATCCAGCGACCGCAAGATCTCCACTAAGCATTCCAGTGCTTGGTGTTTCATTGCAAATTCAGGAGGCACGCTTTGCGAATTCGGGGCGGGGTGGGTGGTCATGCTTGTGGTTGTCAGAGAGGGCGGAAGTGTACCGCGTTGATGCCATTCGGTCGCATTAGACACTTTTGTACGATTTTCTTGATAGTGCTGTTGCTGAGCTGCTGTAACTGTGGCGGGCATGCTGGAAAATCGGGATAGTTGTTCGATCACGCTATACATATGTAAGCACCATTCCAGCCACCAAAAAGATTACACGTGCAGATCGATTCGGTTCACGTACTTTTGGAAAATATTCTCCAGCGCAGTCCGATCGCAGTCGTAATTGAGGTATACCTCAACCAATGCCCGAGGATCAGTTGACAGTCTCTCGAGGATGTCCATAAAGTACTGCTTCTGAAAGGCGGGCGAATTCCGTCTCTCGAGTATGGCGAGGTAGATCTCTTTAAAGAAGACCTCCAGCTCTTTCTGAGGGCACAGTTAGATATCGAAGTTGGCCTGATGGGCGTGATAAGCTACTAACCTTGAACATCACTCTCATGTGCTTGAACATGAGCCAGAAAATCTCGGCACACACTTCAAACACCTTTGGAATTGAGCTGGATCCATTCCGGCTGAGGCTAAGGCAGAGATGAGGCCGGATAGCGTGCAGAAGCGTCATAGACTCTGAGGGATTGGAGGTGTTTCTAATTGTGGCAAGAGGCGACGTGAAAACGGCAGTGTGGTTGTTCATGAGATAATGGATCAGATGCAGAGATAGCAGTTTGGACCGCATATTCTGAGACTTGAGGTCTTGCTGTTGATCATGGGTGAGAACCTTATGGCTCAGCTTGCACAGAGCTCTGAAAACCAGAAAAGCATCTTTGACATAGATTTCATCCACTTCATCAGCTGATCCCTCGACATCTTCTCTGTCATCCGCGGAATCGGCAGCAGACTGATGGGTGTGTTTCACGCGTGTCACCATCGTCGGCGCATTGTCATTGACCATGGTATCATCTTTACTAGATTCGAAGCTTTGCAGTGTAAGCTTCTCCGTGGGCTCTTTGGTCACCGGCTGATCGGAGACGACGGTTGAGGCAGGTTCGGCGGGCCCTTCTGACTCCGTGATCTGAGACCCATCCGCCGGGTCAATAGTCACTGTCTCCGGGGAGTTGTCGTTGTGGCCCTCGGCTTCTCTCATGCGAGCCTCTTTCATGTCAAGCCTCATGCGGACTCGATCAAAGACAGTACCGACCATCTGCGTAAGCGAACCCTGGGCGATTTGCTGATTTTGGCTCGACTTGGAATAAATGAATATGTTGTAGATCTGACGAACGGCTTTCAGCAGACCAGCTCCATGCACGACGATCTTGTCATTGAGGACAGCTGCCAAAAGGGACTTGATGATCTGCTGTTGGATTTCGACAGGGGTCGCCTCATTTTCGAAGCAGTCACAGATTGTCTCTATAGCGCGTTCGATTAGAGGGAGCTGCTGTTCCGACGCAGGCTCGTTTTCCGGAATGGTGGATGGTCGGTTGGATGGGAAGGCAAAATAGGAGTATGTGATCAGTTTGCCGATGCAGTCCAACGCAGTTACCTGGAGCGGTATGCTAAAGGTCCTGGTGGCCAGCTGAAGAGGACGAAAGATGACTTCGGGGTCCAGCTGCTGCCTGTCGGACTGCTTGATGTTCGCAAGAGCCAGCTGCACGGCATCCTCCAATTCCTTGCTCTTCCGCGCTTCCTTGGAGGCTGCGATCGCATCGAGGGCCGTGACCACGAACACAGTCGAACTAATGGGAGTCGATCGATGCGTAGCTTGCGTAGCAACGGTAGACCTCGAATCCGAGCGTATTCTCAAGGCCTGTGCTGGCTCATCCTGGGCCGTCTCTCCTAGCGTCTCTTGACGTTCAGGGTGGGGTTCCCTCGAACTGTCCGGACCTGTTTCGACTTCGACGCCCTCATGAGGGCCTTCTCGAACGTCCTCGCTCTGCGCAGTCTCCAAATCGGGCGCATTCTCTTGTTTCGGGGTAACGGCGGCATTGTCGGGAGAGCCAGTCGCAGACTCGTGCGTTTCCGTGTTCTCCCCCGTGCTTATTGCCTTCCATTCAGCCCCAGAAGGCAAGTCATCCTTATCTGCCTTCAGCAGTGGCGGCGATCCAGCGTCTGTCTGTCCGTTTTCCGTGTTCTCTATCTGGGATGCGGCTGCAGAGGTCCGCTCCGGGCCATCTGCAGCGTCGAGCTGCGTTTCAGCCATTGATGCGCGACTCCGGCCTGAGGATTTCGAGCCGGGAAGTGTGAGAGAGTGTCCGCATTGAATTCCTAGGGCACAGGCGGGCGAGAGGGATCAGAATCGAAGAAGGGGGTGTGTTCCTGCCAGCATAGCCCAGTTAGGAATGCCACCGCCCACGGGCTGAGCTCTGATCGTGCAGCGTGTCTTCTACCTGCCACGGGCCCGGTACGGCCGCCGCCAGTCGCCAGCAGCGCAGCCGGCGCCAAACGGCTTATGTAAGCAGGCACCCGTTCGGAGTTGCGCGCCCGAGTTGCTCCGTTCTTCTCACCGGAGCTCAACAAGAAAAGTTCCAGGTCCTCCCCCAACACGCCAGCTGTGTACAGTCTTCCTCTCCCTCCCAGGCCCGTCCCTGCTGTCGCTCCTGCCCTCCCATCCTCTCTGCTGTCGTCTGTGGGCCGTGGGGTTTATTTCGTTTGTCATTGGCAGCATCTGGCACCAAGGTTGCCTCTGCTGCTGTCAGGATGCGCACCCCAAACGTCATGCTGCTCAAGGGCGCCTCTTACCTGAGGCGTCCTCAGAGCGTCTACAGGCTGAAAGATGCTGTTCGGTATAAAGCGCTCTTAGTTCCGAATGCCTTGAGGTTTAATTGATGATGCTGACCATTCCTGTGGTCTCAACAGACCCCAATTACCTCTCGTCTCTGCCTTATCTCGTTACTACTCCTCTAAGTGTACGTTATCCAGCTACCTCACACCCTCGCTACCAATTGCCAGAATTCCTCGCTCCTAACATGCCTTATTCTCAGCCTACCCTCCGCACACCATCATTACCATGCCCGCATTGTCTCCAACGATGACCTCTGGAAACATTGGAGCATGGCACAAGAAGGCCGGTGACGCCATCAGTCCCGGTGAGGTGCTGGTAGAAATCGAGACCGATAAGGCGCAGATGGACTTTGAATTTCAGGAGGAAGGTGTTCTTGCCAAGATCCTGAAAGAGGCTGGTGAGAAGGATGTGTCTGTCGGAAACGTGAGTTCCCTATCGAATTGGCCCATGGCGCACGGGACTAGGTGAACTGACTTCGTGTGTCGTAGCCCATCGCCGTTCTGGTGGAGGAGGGTACGGATATTGCGCCGTTCGAATCCTTCACTCTGGAAGACGCTGGCGGAGACAAGGCGCCCGCTAAGAAACCTGTTGAGGAGTCCAAGGGTGCTGCCGACGAGGCCCCGAAGCAGCCTGCTCCCACAGCAGCAGTTGAGTCCAAGCCCGAGGCCGTGGAGCCCGAAGTTACTGGGGAGAGGCTGCAGCCGGCGCTCGACCGGGAACCTCAGATTAGCCCTGCTGCGAAAGCTTTGGCTCTGGAGAAGGGTGTGCCGATCAAGGCGCTCAAGGGCACGGGACGAGGTGGTCAGATCACCAAGGAGGACGTTGAGAAGTACAAGCCCAGTGTGTCTGCTGCTGCCGCCGGCCCTACCTACGAAGATATCCCTCTTACGTCGATGCGCAAGACCATTGCCAACCGACTAAAGCAATCGATGCACGACAACCCCCACTACTTCGTGTCGGCCACCCTGTCTGTGACCAAGCTCCTGAAACTTCGCGAAGCCCTCAACGCGTCGGCGGAGGGCAGGTACAAGCTCTCTGTTAACGACTTCCTTGTCAAGGCATGCGCTGCGGCTCTCATGAAGGTGCCGGCTGTCAACTCCAGCTGGCACGAGGAGAACGGACAGGTGGTCATCCGACAGCACAAGACGGTCGACATCAGCGTGGCCGTCGCCACTCCTTCTGGTCTCATTACGCCCGTGGTTAAGAATGTTCAGAACCTCGGCCTGGCCAGCATTTCGAACCAGATCAAGGACCTTGGCAAGCGTGCCCGTGACAACAAGCTCAAGCCGGAGGAGTACCAGGGTGGCACCTTTACGATCAGCAACTTGGGAATGAACCCGGCCGTTGAACGATTCACGGCCGTGATCAACCCTCCTCAGGCTGCTATCCTCGCTGTCGGTACCATCCGCAAGGTGCCTGTTCCCAAGGAGACTGAGGAAGGCACCTCCGTCGAATGGGACGACCAGATCGTGGTCACTGGAAGCTTTGACCACAAGGTGGTTGACGGCGCTGTTGGTGGAGAGTGGATTAAGGAACTGAAGAGGGTTGTGGAGAACCCGCTGGAGCTCTTGTTGTAAGCTACTAATAATGTCGATGGGTGTTTTGGGGGGAATGCAGGGAATACGGGGTGTAGGATGTAGTTAATTGTCCGGGGGTACTGGATTGTCATCCTGACCCTGTTTCCTAATCTGTACCAAAACTCACTTTCCTTTGTTGTCGTTATTAGCCCTGAGAGATTTTCGATCCGATCTCGTCATTTATATATAATCAACGATTCAATAATGAGAGCAGAGCTGTAATAATGAATGGCGACCGAGTGTAATAAGACTCCACCGGAGATTTCCCTCCAATGGCACGCATGCATCGGCAAGCAGAAAAAAACAAATTCACCGGCGCAATCTCCGGGCGAAGAGAAGAAAGAGGAGTCCCAAGTTCAACTCCGTGATGTGAGACAGCCCTTTTCAGGAAAAGATCACCATCATCAACAACGATGCTGTTTTTAGTGGCCATTCCCACCGGCTCATGGAGAAATTCTCTCCGCGCTGCGCTTTTTCCCCGGAATCCCCGCATTATGCGCTGTTTTGAAAGAGTCTCTAGTAGTAGCCTGGGGTGTACTCCGTACGGAGTAGTGCTTTATATAACCCATGGCTATGGCCATTACTGATAATGATGGTCAGCTCTGTTGGAATAATATGTAGGATAGGAGTTCATCATCTTGCTACGCTTATCCTGCTTTTTCTATGCCAAGATGACAAGATATCCTAGTCTTAGCTACTATGCACTCTCTTCATATTTACTATTTACCAGCTGTGGTGCACTGGCATCCACAAGGTTGGAACCTAGGTTAGACAATGGACTGGCAATCACACCTCCAATGGGGTAAGTCTCGTCTTGTGAAGAGTTATTATTATTATTATTCTAGCTAGATACAGCTTGGCTCATTCATATATGAACCGTGAAGATGGAACTCCTACAACCACTACTCATGCTCCCCGAACGAATCGATCATCCAGTCAAACGCGAAGGCTCTCGTGGACTTTGGCCTTGATACCCTTGGCTATCGATATGTCACAACTGATTGCGGCTGGACGGTCCCCTACCGACTCCCCAATGGGTCCTTGACCTGGAATGAAACGCTGTTTCCGAGTGGATTCCCGGCACTAGGGCAGTACATTCACGATCTGGGGCTTCTCTTTGGCGTCTATCAAGATGCGGGGATTAAGACTTGTGGAGGACCCCCTGATCAAGTAGGAAGTTTATGTAAGGGCTTTGACTCCCCCGGGATGTGCATTGGCCGGCGTGGTTAATTCGAATCAAGTCCATGAACAACAGGACGCAGAGACGTTCGCTGCCTGGAAAGCGGATGCGTTGAAATGTACGTGCTGTTGTGTCTCTTCTTGCGCCCGTCGCATTGATTGATACTGATCTTCCTTCCAGACGACAACTGCTATTCTGATGCAGCCGCTGGGTATCCAGATGCGGATTATACACCGAGCACCTCGCCATCGTTCCGCTACGCGAACATGACAAAGGCGCTGGCCAGTGTGGATCGGAAAATCCTTTTCCAAATCTGTGACTGGGGCGTCGATTTCCCCGCGCTCTGGGCTCCCTCTCTGGGCAACACCTGGCGAATTTCCAACGACATAATCCCCGCGTGGCGGACGATCTTCAGGATCCTCAACCAGGCCGTGCCGCAGACTTCTTTTGCCGGACCTGGCCACTGGCCAGACCTCGATATGCTCGAGGTGGGGAACAATGTGTTTACGATCCCGGAAGAGCAGACGCACTTTTCCCTTTGGGCGATCCTGAAAAGCCCCCTGACCATCGGTGCCGCGTTGAATGATACCTTGACGACGATCAGAGATGCCTCGCTCCAGATCTTGAAACAGAAGGATGTCATCAGCTACAACCAAGACCCGCTTGGTGTGAGTGCCAGTCTGAAGAGGAGATGGACCGAAGAGGGCTTTGAAGTGTGGAGCGGGCCCATATCGGGTGGGAAGACAGTGGCTGCATTGATCAACTGGGCGGATGAATCGAGGAACTTGACGCTGGATCTCCCTGTCGTAGGCCTACAACACGCGCAGACGCTGCGGAACATCTGGGACGAAAGCGCAGCCACGAACGTCCGTACGTCGTACACTGCGAACGTGGCAGCTCATGGAACGATGTTGGTAGAACTGGCCGGGACAACAGAAGCAGGGAAGTATCCTGCTGATATTTTTGCAACTTCAGATGGGTCAGTCCTAACCCCTCTTCCCTTGACAGGAAAAAAAAAATAAGGGACGCTGACCGCTTAGCAGGCACTCGACAACTTTTGAAAACATCTATGCCGAGACCACTAGCAGCCAGTACCAGTTGACAATCGCGTTTGCTCCCGGATCATCTCACTCGAGCGAAATAACGATCCGAACGAGCCTCGGGGGATTCAAGACGTCTGCCAAGGTGCAACCGACTGAGAGCCAAATCTCGGTCAACATCTCGCTGTCAGCAGGTTCATCGAACACGATCACGATTTCGCCGTCTCCAATTATCAGTTACATAAACGTCACCTCCCCATCGGGGACATACTATCCCTGTACATCGTTTACACCTGTGGGATCCGCCAAACCCGAGACTTGCGATGCGGGATTCTGCCTGCCTGTCGGGTCCAAAATCGGCTATATCAGCCCGACAGGTAATGCAAGCATCACTATCCCTGCCACGGTGGTGTCTGGCAGTGGCGATAATACTACTGCTGCTACTACGACTGCAGGGAAATACCTCGAGATCGACTACATCAACAACGACATTGCCTTTTCAACCTCGTGGACCACGGGCTCCAATTCTCGGAATCTGACAATCTCGGTCAACGGCGGACCACCGACGAGGATCGAGGTGCCTCTTTCTGGGAAGCACAGCGAGCTCTTCGGACCAGGCCGTGGCTGGTGGGATAGCGCGACCTTTGGCGTTTTGGTTGATGGGTGGAGGAATGGAGAAAACACGGTGGTGATAGGGAACCAGGGAGGTGACGAGGGAGTACAGCCGTATGGTGCGGACTTTGTGGGCTTGCGACTGTATGATTGATTGATTTGGACAACTTGAACTATTACCTGGTTGATATTTTGACCACTTTGGACGAATGCTGAATGAATGGGCCGAGGAAAGCGACAGGAACTAGAATAAAGCAATACGTAGTCAGCTCACTGTAGCCTGTTGAGTCCAGCCTAGCCGGTGTTTGACTCTCTGGAGTCTTTTGGGACGACCCATCCATCACATGCAATAAGATCTGATTTTAGATCTCTCCGCGCTGGGCAACTGCTCTACTCCATACATAGTCAGCCCTGCGCGGCGGATAACTGCCAAGCCCCCGACGGGCCCGCACTCTATTCGGGTCTGCTGGTATGTTAAATCATGTGCCGGGTCTCCGATTGGACAGGAGACCAATTGACAGGCATCATCTTGGCAGCCGGACACGTGCAGCCGGTCCACTGAGTCACATCTATGACGTGATGTTCCTCGTCCAAGGCCCAGGCAGATCCGGCACATGCTCTGTCGCAGCATCTTAAGTAGTCTTCTGGTCCCATTCGGTGTCATCCGACCATTCTCGACTATCCCCATAACTCGCTGTTACCCCTCATTCGTAAGTCCTGTCCTGGAGCTCGAGGTAGCAGCCAAGCATCGACAAGATCTGCGTTTGACCACTGTTAATCTCACAGCTTCTATCGCTGTTTTAACCACCGCTCAAAGCAGGATCCATTCTACTATGTCGTACGCTGCAGCTGCTGCCAGAGGGGCAAAACAGTCTCCGGAAGAGGTAAGTTTGATTGGTCCTCGCTTTCTTGAAAGCTATCATCGATCACTGACTTGCAGTCTCATAGGCGTAAGTTCTTCGTCCTGAGTCATGGTCGTCTGTATACCTATGGCTGACTTTTTGCCTCAAGTCGTGCCCCACCCCAACCGCAAGTCGAGAGGCAGTCAGGAAGTACCGCCTCGCAAGCCGATGTTGGCTCGCCACATGTCCAATCCGTGCATTCCAACTTCGAGAATCAACCTTCGAAGGCAGCCACACAAGCTGAGAGACTTCAACATGAAGCTGAAGAGCAAGTAGCTAAAGAGAAAACCAGTGGTGAAGGAGCCAGCAAGAAGGAGAAAGCAAATGCTAAGAGCAAGAGCTTGCTTCGCAACGCGAACAACCCTGTTTCCTTGGAAACGCCTTCTTGATCAGTGCGGTCAGCACGGGGCTAGGATTTGCCGCGTACCGGAAGCACGCAGAGGGAAAACTTTCCTGGGAAGTTGTCGGTCTCTGGACAGGAGCTGTTAGCCTCTTCGGTGCAGCAGATTACTTCGTCAGCAAGTAGGTCGTCCCGTTCTATGGACACATGGCCATCTATCACACTCGTCGTGATTAACAATTCTTTCTGCTGCAGATGGCTTCTCCAGAATAAATACCCGAAGAAATAATTGATTAGCCGACCAAGGCGTAAATTCATGCAGCTCGATCGAGAAGGCTCCATTCAGCCACATGGAGCGCCTAATTCTTCCGGATAGCTTATGGACATCTCTGCTCTTAGTTCTCCTTATGTCGAATGCTGGAGGGCAGATTTGTTTCTCTCTGCATCTCTTTTAGGGTGCGATGCCATGTATTATACCACGTTGCGACAGACGTCTTCTGTTGAATGATCAATAATATACCATTTGCAACTCCTTGCTCGTTGGATCTTAATATAATTGTTGTAAAAGGTTCTGGGGCATCAACTGCTGTCAGAAGTAAAGGAGCTGTCCGGGCGAGCATGTACGGAGTATAGATAAGCATATGCCCTATCAAACTGCCCGAGATGTGTATATCTTCTGTGCTGTTAGTTTCAGCGTCATTGCGAGTTGTGGCACTGTTGGGCATGTGAAAAAAACAGCGTGGAAAATGGTATGTCTTTCAATAAGTGAAATGAGGAGTTGCGACTATTATTGTTTGGTTAAGGTAGATCAATAGGAGTACAATAATAAGAAATCGGGGACAGTTCATGTGGAATCAATGACTATTTTTGTTGACGTCCGCTGCACTCCGCCGAAGGCGGTGAGGCGCGTCACAGCTGTATCTGCCATGTGTCCTCCGGAGATCCACCCAGTATCATCGGTTGCTTAGGAGAACTACTCCGCGTCGTATAGTTCGACTTCATTGCAAATTAATTGAAAAGGATCTTCTGGTTGCTGGTCCCAGGATTGAATTTTCCTGACGATCTTCGATTTTGCATGAGATCGTTTGGGTAGCCTTCGCTCGCCCGCCTTGGTGGCTTATATTCGAGATGGTGAGCTCACCGACATATTCGCACAGCTACTATTTGTGCGCTATATGGATCTGACAGCTTTTTTTGGCGTGCAGAATTCTCTGTTCAATTCCGCCTTGAAGCAGTCCTCTGCTATACGGCGCGACCTTGACATTTTCGCAGAATCTCCTGCGACGACCTCCGCAGCTCTTCAAGGTGTGTCTTGTGTGCATGCTCGCTTTTTGCCCCCTTACAAATGAAGCTAATTTTGTATTTTTCACTTATCCAGGACAAATATCAGCATCTCTAGCGTCCTTCTCACGAACCATCGATGACTATTCGGCGCTGTCAAAACGAGAACTCATTCCGGAAAAGCAAGAAAAAGCTTTCGAGCGAGTGAAGAACTTTCGGACGGCCCTTGCGGATTATAGACAACAGTTTGAACGGTTACGGAAAGAGCGAGAAGAAGCTGTAGGTTTATCGTGGATATAAGTATTTCCCTTGAACTCTTATAAAGCTGACTTTCATCTGCAAAGCAATCGGTATCGAATCGCAATGAGCTCCTCGGTCGTCGCCCACATCATGCTGCCACCCCTGAGAACCCCTACGCAGATTCTTCTCTACCTCGAACCTCTGCGTTCGCCAACTCGAGTTCTACTTCGGGCTCGGGGTTAAGCTTTGGTGCCTCGCCTGCAAACTATACCCGTGAAGCCCACGCCCTTCGGGAGCAATCATTTATCGCCAGCACCAACGCCCAGCTCGACGAGTTTCTCGACCGCGGTCGGGCTGTACTGGCCGATCTCAGCCAACAGCGTGAAATATTGAAAAACACGCAACGTCGATTGTACAGCGTCGCGAACACGCTGGGAATCAGTGGCGATACAATTCGGATGGTGGAGCGCAGGGCAAAACAGGACAAATGGATCTTCTGGGGTGGTGTTGTGGTGTTTTTCCTGTTCTGCTGGGCCGTTCTTCACTTCCTAAGGTGACGAAAGGCTACCAGTCAAAGCAATGGAATTAACTCCGGATACGACGTGATGCAAACTTTATAGTGGGCGTTATGAATCAGGTATGACCATGGCCTGTGCGAATGTCATTTCACGATGCTGATTCCTTTGCAGGCAATTACGGTGTTCTCGGTGTCTTGGGTATGGGGGGAAAGGTTGCTTGGTTGCCATTTGAGCTTTTTATGGTTTTGTCTGGCTTCGATGAAGCTCCTCAATCTTTCTATCTCCAGCTACTGATGCCCGAGCTGGCATTTAATCAGCTTCTTCGTATATGCAGTATATGTTACAGTCCTGGCGGCGTTGTTTATATGTACAGTTATGAGATCAGATGCAAACAAGGACTTCGTCAATAATGAAGAGAGCCAAAATTCCTTCAAGATACGCATTGTAAAACGTACTGTGTAGTACTCATTGGCGCTATATGAGATGCTCCAAGACCGCTGCTGCATAGGCAGTGTTATTATCGGTTAGATGGAAGTTTGCAGCTTGGATGGAGCAATGCGGGTGCCAGCTGGCCTTTGTTGTTCACCGGAGTGCTCCGTACGGGCTGCTCGGAAATGCGGACCGTGCTGGCGCGATTTTAGCCCTCGGAACGCGACGCTGTCAAGCCAACCTCTTCTTCGAACTTTTGCGTCTCTCCGTCCGCCTTGCACCATCTCCAGGAGTTGACTCCTTCAATTGATCACTTTCCAATTCGATACCCCCTTTTCATTCCTCTAGAGACCTCACCATGTTTGCTACTCGCCAGGCCTTCAACCTCTTCCAGAAGCGGGCTTTCTCTGCCTCTGCTCGCCAGGTGCGCTTTCTCTCCGTCTGACCGCAGCTTCTCACGACCACCAGTTGCTGACGTTGAGCGTTGCAGTCCTCCAAGGTCGCCATCCTTGGTGCCGCTGGTGGCATTGGCCAGCCCCTTTCTCTCTTGATGAAGCTCAACCCTCGCGTCACCGAGCTCGCTCTCTACGACATCCGCGGAGGCCCTGGTAACTTCCACTCGCGAGCACAGACGCATACAAACTCTTGCCAGAAATCAAGCTGACGAGAGAACTCTTATCGTACAGGTGTCGCTGCTGACCTGAGCCACATCAACACCAACAGCACCGTCACTGGCTATCAGCCCACTCCCGAAGGCCTTCGGGATGCTCTCAAGGGCTCTGAGATCGTCCTCATCCCCGCCGGTGTTCCTCGCAAGCCCGGCATGACCCGTGACGGTATGGAATGGGATTGTGCAGTTAAGCTGCCGGAGTCTGTCTAATTTGCTGTTGAATAGACCTCTTCAACACCAACGCTTCTATTGTCCGTGACCTCGCCAAGGCTGCTGCTGAGGCCTCTCCTAACGCCAACATCCTGGTGATCTCCAACCCTGTAAGTGCCATCCATACCAGCTTGCACGACGTTCAATCTATTTCGCCGGTGCGTTCTAACATGAGCAGGTCAACTCTACTGTCCCCATTGTTGCCGAGGTCTTCAAGTCCAAGGGTGTCTACAACCCCAAGCGCCTCTTCGGTGTCACGACCCTGGACGTTGTCCGTGCCTCGCGCTTCATCTCCGAGGTCAAGAACACCGACCCGGCCAACGAGGAGGTGACCGTCGTTGGTGGCCACTCCGGCGTCACCATCGTTCCTCTGATCTCCCAGTCCAACCACCCCGACATTGAGGGCGAGACCCGTGACAAGCTGGTCAACCGCATCCAGTTCGGGGGTGACGAGGTCGTCAAGGCCAAGGATGGCGCTGGCTCTGCCACCCTCTCCATGGCCTTCGCCGGTGCTCGTTTCGCCGAGTCTCTGCTCAAGGCGGCCTCGGGCGTCAAGGGCGTTGTCGAGCCCAGCTTTGTCGACAGCCCTCTGTACAAGGACCAGGGCATTGACTTCTTCGCCTCCCGCGTCGAGCTTGGCCCGAACGGTGCCGAGAAGGTCCTGCCGGTTGGCAAGGTCTCCCCGTACGAGGAGAAGTTGCTCGAGGCTGCCTTTGCCGACCTCAAGAAGAACATCCAGAAGGGTGAGTCAGCTGCATTGGCTGGCACAGCCTATTCAGGAGGCTAACGATTTTTTTTTCCAGGTATCGACTTCGTCAAGAACAACCCTTAAACGATATCCATTAATAATAAACTCGCACACAACCACAATTGTGCCACTGTGTGTATCTGTCTCTGACTGTGTCCCTTTAACGATGTAAAACAGTTTCTACGTGACGTTTCATTAGAAAACAAAGAATATCTTAACAACAACCAACCTAATATTTTCCAATTGTCCTTATTACTCGTAGTTTTTTAATAGTAGGTGTGGGCATAGACGAGAGACAGACAGAGGCAGGAACAAGCACATGTAGCAACCGCTTGCCTAGACGATTCAAATCCAATTAATTAGAGAAATGGATCAATCAGTCAACAAGAAAGAATGACAAGCATACATACATAGGGTACATACAGAATACAGCTGTATGGAGTATAGAGATGCCTGGACCTAGTCACCTCCTACTAAAAACAACTACGAAGCAGGAATAAGTAAGTGATATATAATACCAACTAGCCCAACCTCTGCTTAAGCAAGACTCGTACTGGTACATGGTTGTTTCATGCATATGTATATATAATCTGGCTTCTGGCTCTGAGACGGACTTGAGCTTTGTTCCTTTTTTGGTGGGGGGGGGGGGGCCTTAGGACTTAGGAGGAAGAGGGAAGAAGAAGAACTGTTGTTCATTACCAACAAACCCTTAGTTATTTTTTTATTTCATGTAAGAATGTTTTTTCCTCTCATATCATAACATATCAATATCATATTGTATCATATCATGACAGGACATGACAGGACAGGACAATGACAGGACAAGACCAATTACTTAATGCTGATTGATAATGATGACGATGATGATGGTGTACATACAGTACATGATTGTTGTGCCGTGTACAGTACATACATGCATGCAGAGGCAAAATAGATAGGGAAAGGTAAGTAAGTAAGTAGGTAGGTAGGTAAAGGAGGTGAAGGGGGTGGAGGGGGGTACATACATACATACATACGTGTATGCACTCGACTGGAACATGTATGTATGTATGTATGTAGTTTGATGAGAATGACGATGAAGAGGACGGTGGGAGGGGGACGGAGGTAGGACGGTGCGTGGAGTAAACAGGGGGTAATAATAGTAGAATAAGTCAAATCAAGTCAAATCGAGTCAAATCCAGAACAAGAACCAGAACCAGAAGACGAAGACGAACAGGCGTAAAGGGTAAAAAAGGAATTTTCCAGCCAGAAAGAGCAAAAAAAAATACCACGTTGTAGATGCCACCACCACCAGTTCTAGATCTACGTGTAACTCCTCATCGCATCCATGTATCCCGTTCCTCCCCGCAGATCGTGATCGAACGTCTCGGCGACTTCCAGGACGCGCTTGATGTGGGACATTGACAGGGCGGTTTTTTCGTTGACGGCGAGTGCTTGGGCGGTGCGGACGGAGTTTTTGATCTATATACAAAAAAGCAGGTTAGTTATCGACGATCACATAATATCTGAGAATGAGATAGATGTATTTATGAGATGATGTAGACACACCTGCCGTCCGTTCAGATTATGCCGTGCCAACGCATCCAAATCCTTGTCGGTAAATGTCGCAGTCTCGACGCCATCGATGGAGCGCACTTTGTCCAGAAACATCTTCCACACGCTCCGCTTGGCTTTGGTCGTGAGATCGCCATAGCGCAATGCGATGTGGATGCGCGACTGGAACGCGTCGTCGAACGTCTCCACCCGGTTCGTCGTCAGGAACAATATCCCCTGGAAGTACTCGAGCAGCCGCAGGAAGATGCTGACGAGCGCGTTGCGGTGGATGTCCTGGATCGTGCGCTTCTCCAGGAAGACGTCCGCCTCGTCGAGCAACAGGACCGCGCCCCACGAGTGCGCAATGTCGAGGATCTTGTTGAGCTCGCCTTCCAGCGTCCGCGAGTCGGTCCCCAGCTCGCCCGCGCTCACCATGTACAGCGGCCGCTTGAGGAGCTCCGCGATGCCCTCCGCCGTCAGCGTCTTCCCCGTCCCCGGCGGCCCGTGCAGCACCGCAACCAGACCCTTGCCCTTGCCCTGGATGACATCGTCGATGTTCTGCGCCGCGTGGAACGTGTGCGATTCCACCAGAGCCCGGACGATCGATTTCTGATTGTCCGGCAGCACGAGCGAGTCGAAGGCGCCCTCGTTCCACTCGATCTCGGTGATGCCGGATACGGTGAACTCCAGCCAAAGTTTCTCGCTGAAGGCAAACCCCAGCACGACGGGGCTGGCGATGAGAAGCTCCTCCTCGCTGAACTCGGGCTCCGAGACATCGTCCTTGGCGTCGCTGTCGATCTTGTCAATGTCTTCTTTCTGGATCTCGTTGCCGTTGTCGTCCACCTCAATCTCGACCACATGCGCCTTGCCCTTCTTGTCACGGACGACCTTGTATCTCGGCCTGGTCCGCTCCGATTCACCATGGCTCAGGTTCCCCCGGTCCGTGCCCGAATCGGATCCTCCACCGCAGCAGCCTCCGACATCACTGTCGTCCTCGTCAGACGATGAGTTGAGGATGTCGGGATCCTTCGGCCGGACCGTGCTGATGGGGTAGTTGGGGTTGATGCGACGGTGCAGGGCCGGGTCGATCATGACTCGTCCGTTGATGTTGACCTTGATGATGGACCGCTTCTTCTTGAAGAAGGCCATGCCCTTGTGGAAGCGATAGTTCATGCCCCGGAGAGCAACGAACTTCTTGCCTCGCTCGATGAGCTTGGCTCTGAGTTCGTCCGCCTCCCGGTGGTATTTCAGAGGGTAGCAGGCCAGACTGGTGATTTTGCGAGCCCCCTTGAAGGACTCGACCTCTGCCGCCATGGTGCCCATGCCGAACGATTTGCCGTCGTATTCCAGGTACCGGCCCTCAATAACATACCACTGGCCCTTCATGAAGGACGACTCCTTGCTGACGTACTCGATCTTGAAGGCGCGGGGCTCATCTGCATTGCCGTAGGTGGACGTGTAGGCAATCGTGTTGGGCTTGAACAGCGCCCAGAGAAGGTCAAAGGTAATCATGTTGGACTCGAGCAGCGGGTAGAGGGTCTTTTTGGTCTCCGCGTAGTCGGTGTCCAGGTACTTGACGAGGACCTTGAGATGCGCCGCTTTGGTCGCTGCCAGCTTCCTGGCCCGCTTCTTTTTCTCCGTGCTGGCGAGCTTCTTCAGCTCTTTCATGTACGCCCGGGTCTCTTCCAGGTACAGAAAGAGCATGTTCGGGTCGACGACCGGCGTTTCCTGCACCAAGCTCACGCCCTTGACCCCGTCCATGACCTTGGCCAGCGCATCCCGCAGGGGCTTGCTCTTGATGTCCACGACCGTTTCCTGGTACTTATTCTCCCAGTCAAACTTGCGACGCACTGTAAAGATGTACTGGTCAAACTCGTTCGCACCGGGGTCATCCCTGGTTTCTGTCAATTTGTAGTTGTGGATAGTGCTGTCCCACACTGTTGTGTATCATCCGTATTAGCGACAGATCTTTGTGTGCTCGTAAAGGCAGAGGCGTCTTACGCTCATCAACCCGCTTGAATGCAACCTTGGAAGCCCTCTTCTTCTTGCTCTTGTTCTTATGACCGCTAACCTTGAGCCCATCACTCTGGCTGTCTGACGAAATTCGTTTCAAGCTCGATCCTTTCCCCCTGGCATGTAGACGAGCGCGTCTCTCGCGCAAACGGGAGGCCAGCCTTTTGGCCCGCAGAATCGCCCTCTCCTCCGACGCTGCATCTTCTTCTTCCTCTTCGTCCTCCTCTGAGTCGTCGGACGAGTACTCCTTGGAACGAAGCTTCTTGGCGGCCTTCTTCTTGGCCTTGCGCTTCTTAGCAGCTTTCTTACGAGCCTTTTCGTCTAGAGAAGAGGACTCATCATCACTACTCTCGTAGGACTCGGTATCGGAATAGTCGTCCTCCTTGTGCGCGCGTATTTTTCTTCTTATTCTTCTTTTTAGATTTGATGACTTTGGTTTTGGTCTTGTGTTTCCTGCTGTGCTTGGGCGAGTCGCTGATATCGGTATCGTTGTCGTCGCTCTCAGAGTCTTCTGATTCCGAGTCGCTCAAGTCGGAGATGTCATCCGACTCGTCGTCAGACGTGGTATCGTCGTCGCTGGAAGAAGAGCTTTCTTTGCTCTGTTTTTTGCTCTTCTTGGCCTTCTTACCAGCCTTGTTCTTGGCGGTAGCATGCTTACTGACGGGCTTCTTGCAATGGGGCTTTTTGGTGGCATTCTCAGGCACAGCAGCTCCCGTCTTGCTTTCTGATTTTGGCACTGTCTCTTCTGGTGGGAGCCCTACTTCTTCCTTGGCTGATGGGGATGCTGCAGCAGCCGCAGTCGACGGGGTCGTTGACGACTGCTGGGCTGCGGGCTCCGACATGTTGGCGCGAATAGCTTCGGATTCTAGGTCGTGCTGGAGCTGGTCGGTGGGCCGCTGTGGAGCTTCAGGCGGCATGAAGCCTGGGGTAGGAGACTCTGGGCCAGGATAGCGGTCGGGCTGAGCAGAGGCTTGCTGGGTGCCGCTGGCGTCTGGCTCAACAGGCATAATCACCTGGAAAGGTCAACTTGCGATCAACGCGAAGAGAAAGTCAAACCATTGTGCGGAGTGAGGAGAAGAGAGGTGGTCGTTGTGCGGCCTGCCAGAACTCACCGTCGTGAATGAACGCAGGTTGCACAATGCGCTGTCCGGGCGGTGAGCCAGCAGCCAGTCACTGCCAGGCCAGAGAGAAGCTGGAGAGAAGATTCGCTGCGATCCGAGGATATACAAGCTATTTATGGCCTGTCTGTCGCTTTAGGCAGCCGGACGTCTTTGACAAGCGCGCTGCACCAGCTGGCGAGGCATCAATGCTGCCTGTCTGTCTGCAGACCACTCATTGGGCGCTGCAGTGTTCTCTTTGGCTGCGCCAGTGCTGCTGGGCATCCACACGCGCTGCAAGGCCCCTTCGATGGATGATGCCGCGCGCGAGGCTGAAAGAACTCCGCATCGCAGGCGGCAGATGTCACTGGCCAGCCAGGAACCGTTCGTGTCTTAGCTAGCCTGCCTGGCGATCACTCTGTGACTCAAGCGACGAGCAAGCTTGTTTCCCCTTTGTTGCCTCCCACGGCTGTCTTTCAGTGTTCCATGGGATCAACCTGGCAGCCGTGAATCGATCGGTTTCACATACAAAAAGAAATCGGCCAGGGAGGTAACTGTAAACCACGGTCCACTCAGCGCGCTGCGAGTCTTATTGGCAGCGGAGACAACACCGACTTTTCCCTCGATCTAGGCGTGCATGGATGATTCAAAGTGATGCTGTAGTGCCCGTCCGTCTGGATGCGAACTCAGTGTTCCAGACCTGCAGCGCCTCTGCAAGGCGATCTCGCCTGTCGCCAATGGAATGGATCCTGTCTGGAGTACAGAGATGCATGTACTCTGTACTGTACATGCTGATGTGATAGATAAGTAGGACAGGAAGAGCGCATTGGACGATGACTGTCCCCGGTATCTATATGCGCCTATCTCGAAGATGTCATGCCTGTTCAAGAAATATGACCAGGCAGATGTGGGGATTCGACTATACTACCCCAGAAAGAACACAGCTGTACCTGGCTGCAGTTGATCAAGTCTGCAGAAACTAATCCTGCAAGACGAGTGATCGAAGCACGAACACCGGCTCTTATTTCCCCCTCTTTTAATCAATCAAGACTCGATCCATCTGCATCTAATCCTACCTAAATCCTGTCCCTTATTAAGGAGAGGAATAACAGAGCATCAAGGTTAATACTGATAAGATTGGTACTGTGTATATTATGTCTGAACAGAGATAGATAATACTTTCTTGCTAGCAACTTCATGAAATAATAAAAAGTATGAATGAGGTACCTACCTGCTATGTATGTACCAAGGAAAACAAGGTCCTGCCAACCTAATCTGATTTAATCTCTTACTCTGTAGATCAGACTCTGAAAGAGAAACTTTGCCAAATCAGGGAATACCACAGCTATATAATCGATACAAGCAATCTTTGTTCTTATCACATCCTTCCTTCACTTTCATCTCATCGATATATTAAATATGGCTGACATACTCAGGTACTGTGTTGCTATCTAGCTCTCCAGCTCTTCCCGCATGATATGGCTACATTCTGTACAGTACATATATTCACTGCCCTGAGATGAGATCATTCTTCATCTGATCTCTAGAAAGGTCACTGCTAGGAAATGATGACAGAATAGAAGGGAATTATCTGTCACTCCCTTGTACTTATTAACTAGTCTGCAATGTGAATTAAGTCAAGTTATCGCAGTGTAGCGCAGTCAGTTATATCTACCTAGGTAGTTATGTGCTTGCTTGCTATCGTGCTGTAAATAAACACTCAAGTCAACTTACCTACCTTAAGGGATTTTTGATTCGGCTTCTTCCTAGTTCTGGACGCGATCTCTTCTTCTACTATCCCTCACTTCTACTATCATCTCTTTGCATGGCATACCGCACACCTCACATCTGAAGAGTTCTTACATTTCTATTGCTATTCCTACCAAGGCATCTAACTAAGTAAGTAGTTTGCTTTTTATTCTCTTGCCTTACTTGCCTCTCTTTCTCTCACATACTCCTTACTTATCTGATGAAAGACATCTGCAGGGTTGACGTGACAATAAATGCCACCATTCACCCCCATCAACATGAACAAGACAAACCCAGCTGCTGGCAATGGTATTATCCCTGCTGGTGATAACCACAAGCTGAGCAAGAATGTGAAACTGGAGGTTTCTGACGATACTGTCACCATGGATGATATCAAGATGGAAGGAGATGTTGATGTTGAAAGCAGCCAGGAGGTACATACTGCATGCACATCTAGCTGCATCACATACATTTCAGAAGCAACCCTGTTCACTGCCTATCAATACTAATACTGTATACAGCCTGATACCACTGACGCGACTCCAACCCCAACTCCCCGCAAACGCGGTCGCAAGAAGGCCGTTCCCACAAACACTGCCACCAACCCGACGACCTCAGCAGAAGCCGAGGAGGACGAGAACGAGACCGAGCTCGAGAACAAGCAAACCACCACCCCCTCAAAGAAGACCAAGACTACTACTCGTTCCGGTGCAACCACCCCGAAAAAAGAAATCTCCATCTCGTACGAGTCCGCCAGCAAGGAAGACCGCATGCTCATCCGCATGCGCGAAGTCGAAGGCAAAAGCTGGGCAGAGATCAGCACCGCGTGGGAGGCGATGACGGGAGTGAAAACCGCGTCGGGGACTCTGTGCAAGCGCTACAGTCGCCTGAGGGCCAATTTGGCGGTTTTCAAGGATGAAGACGTAAGTCTAGTTTAATCACAAGCAAACCTTTGACGAGAAAAGGATCTTCTGACCTGGACTCTTTCTTTTTTTTTTCTTATCTTTCAGGTGGAGAGACTCCTTCAAGCCAAGAAGGAAATCGAAGAGAAATTCGAGGCAGAGAAATGGACCAAGATTGCTGCTGCTATCGTGGCTAAAGGAGGAGACCAGTACCCTCCGGCGTCGTGTCTGAAGAAGTTCAAGGAGCTGAGCAAGGGCCGTACTGCGACTAGCATGCAGGCTGGCAATGGCAATGGCAATGTCAACGTCAAGGTCGAAGAATATGTCCAGGAAGTCGCTGACGATGAGGCGTAGGTTGCTGTGCGATGGAGACAGACCTGTATGAAACAGAGCACCTGCACGCATTGTCATTGTGTTTCCTTCCATTTGTCTGTCTCATTTTATTTTCTTCTTTCTTGTTTCAACCTTTTCAGTACCTGGGTCAGCACACTTGTCTTTCGTCTTGTCTTGCAGGGATAGAAGAAAGAGAACATCAGGTAGCCGGACATAGGAAATGTTGTACCAACGTTTGAGGAAAGAAGTAGCAAAAAAAATCTGAAGTGGTGATAACACCAGTCAGAAGAAAACAATAGACCCTAAAAAAGATTTTTACTATAATCAGAAACCGTAGGAAATCATTAAGATAACACTGCTTTTTTTTTTCTCTCTTTTCATTCATGATCATACAGACATGCACACATATATAGGTATGATGATATGCTAACCCATATAAATCGGGAAGAGATCGAATCAACAAAGTTGCATTTCTTAAATGCAATTTCGACAGAGATGTTGAACTCGATCTCTCCCAGCACGTCAAGCCAGGGCTTGATCGGACAAGGGTATATAGTATAGTATAGTATAGTATAGCACAGCACAGCAAGTATAGCGAGTTAGTTACTCATGTATATCATTCTGGCTTGACTGAACTGAAAATCGTGTCACCAGCCACATGCATGTCCAGTCCAGTCCAGTTAGTAAGAATGCACCGGCCTTCCTTCCCACCAGACAAAAAACAAAAATACCTAAGTAATTCTCATCAGAAGGTTTGTGGTTTGTAATGTACAGTACAAGTAAGTAAGTAAGTAAGTAGAGACCAACCAAGAAAGTGTCTTTCTTCACAGCATACTACTCGTGCTCGAATTCCTCGAATGGGAATTGTTCACTGGCACCACACTGCTGCCGTTCGTTTTCACGCTCGCAGACTCGTCGTCGTCGGTGCTCTGCCGGCGAAGGCTCGTGCTCGGCCGGATTTTCGTCCCGACAAACCCTCTTCGGTCTCGTCCTGTCCGGCCGCGACCAAGCCAGTTGTGTTTCAGCGCCTTGTTCAGCGTTTCAATGCGTTCCTGCGCTTCGTCCCCGCTTTGGATGCTGGCTAGCACGCTGAGGCATTGCAGCATGCGTCCCACCGTTTCCGTAATGACGTGGGACGAATCCGCCGCCTGAGCGGAGCGAGCGGCGTACAGGGAATGCTGCGACGGCGAGGCCAAGGATTGGAAGATCAGTTGATCCGGATTCGACGATGTGTTCGAGGTCGCCCGACTGCGCGTCGCGCTCGCCGAGTCGGACGAGTAGCTGCCCGCGGCGTTCAAAAGAGTAGACGACTGGGAATTGAAACTGCTCAGACCGGGATCCAGGGACGTCGCGGTCCCCGGACGGCCGCCACTATTGCTGCTGTTAGACCCGGCACCTAGCGCTCTAACATCCGCGTTGATATTGTCCAGACTTAGGCGAGAGAACGTCGCCTTGAGGCCTTCGTAGCGCTGTAGAATCACCGTATCCCGGAAGGCCACCAGCACGATGGTCCGTACATCAAGTTCATCACCGATCGAGGCTTCGGACGAGTCTCCATTGGGCAATGCGCCCCAGAACTCCTTAGCTTCGCGGACACTCATCAAGGAACCGCGGCCCTTGAACTCCAGGTCCAGAGGCAGAAAGACCGCCTGGATGAACGGTAAAATCGTGCCGAAGACGAGAATCCATATCTGCACGAGGTGCGGAACCAACTTCTCGTCAGGCACGTTGCTGATGGAGTGATTCAACGACGAGAAACCGGTGTGGAGAAGGTCCCGCAGATCCTCCACGATGACTGACGGCATGCGTTGCTGAATGCAGCGCTGGAGGTGAATCAACACGAGCTTATTCAGGTCCTCTATCGCAATGCGCACGTCCTCCCCGTCGAATATGACCAGCAGCTTCGCCTTGAGGAAGTCCCAGACGTCTTCCGTCGTCATATTCTGGAGCCCAAACCCTTGGAGAGTCTCCCGCACGGCGGCATCACCTAAGATGCTAGCTGAGCTTCCCAGAGAAGACGGTCCATGGAATGCATTCTGTCCACCACCGCCACCGGCGTTGTTGGACAACTCAGCCTGATCGGCCTCTTTATTCGAATCCAGCCCCGACGCAAGCGCTCTCTCTTCCCGCTTCTTCTCCCGCCGTCCACCGTGCAGCAGATCCAGCCCACCCACTGACTTCCCGAATGCGGTAGCTGACGGGCCGGGTGAGGACGGCGTGAAATTGTAGAGAGACTGCGGTGCGTTGGGATCCAATGGCTTGGAGTTACTGGACGCCGAGGACAGGGGGAGATTGTAGTGGTCATCCTTGAGCTTGAGCTTCTGTCGAGATAAGAAATGGTGTTTGTGGACCTTCTCCTTGTCCTTCTCCTTCTCCTTCTCCTTCTCCTTCTCTTTCTCCTTCTCACCACCGTGCTTGTCCGCCGGAACCACCGTGGTTGCCGAAGCGTTGGACAGATTATACATCGAATTATTCGAGGACGTCGTGTCCACCAAACTCGTCGAAGATGCACTGACAATGCGGGACAACCCGCCGGATCCCCCAAAGCCCAGCTTACTGGGGGACGGCTGCCCCTTCTCCTTGCCTGCGCCGTCCTTGTCTCGCGAAATGCCGATGTGCTTGGGTTTCGAAAACAGTTTCTTCTTGGACTTCTCGCCCTTGTGCTTGTGGTCGCGTTCGGTGCTCTGCTGTTGTTCGGGCTGCGCCGCAGCAGAGGGGCCGGGGCTTCGAGGAAAAGCCACGTTGGCCGCGGTTGTCGCGGCCTGCACATGGCCTCCCACCAAACCGTTCTGATACGACTTTTCTGAGAATCCTCCTCCTCCTCCTCCTCCTGCTGGACCCGCTGTCGATTGTGCCGGAGGCGGAGAATCTTGTTGGCTTCCTTTCCGGTTCTTGGACCCCTCGTCGTTGTTGAAGTTAGGGATGGTCTGAGACCGATGTCGCAGGTGCTGGGCCGTCTGCTGCATGGCAGCCTGGGCAGCGATCTGCGACGCTGTAAGGTTCGACATGCTGGAGTTGTGGTCCGAGAGAGTTGCGGTGGGAAGGGTAGGCTCGAAGAAGCCTTGGGAGTGTTGTCGACGGTGCTTCTGCGGCTCCTGTGGAGCAGCACGCGGGGATCGGTTGCCCTGAGGGTCGTTCGGCGCCCTCGAGGAGGCAGCAGACGATCGCGCAGCCACAGTGGGCAGCGAGGCGTTGCCGTTGGTGGTGGTGGAGGCAGTGATCGAGGAGGTTCTTGGTGGATGAGGGGAAGACGTTGGCTTGGGATTGGGGCTGCTGTATACGGTGCCCTTGGGGCGGGACAGAGTCGTCACATTCGACGATGCGGAGGAGACATCGCTATCGGAGGAAGCAGGACGGGTCTGGGAGTCTTCCTGGGACTTGGGAGGATGGCTGCTGTTGCTGTCTGGCAGGGGAGAAGCCCGCAGCTCAGGCCGGCGGGGGACGGGCGTGGGATTCATCGTGAGCCAGTGGCAGTGAGTGTAACCGTCCCCAGGCAACGAGCAGTCATGCAGGACGATCACTCAGAGCGGCATGCTCGGCCGCGCGCGCATCTAGGAATCGGAATCGGGGTGGAGGGGAATGATGGCGGGCGAGGGATGGAGACGAGCCGGGGCAGGTCCAGTACCACTCTCCGTACTGTCTCACTCGCGAATACGTCAATGCAGCGAAGAAGCTCCAGCTGAGCCAACAAGCCTGAAACCGCTGCTGGGGTCCCCGTCATTGCTCTTAACTAACTGCCTACGTGCACTAGTTAATTCAATTAAGTGAACTAAGCGGCCAGTCCGGCGGCTCGGGCTCAGTTCGCTGGCCTTGCTCTTAGTCTCTTAGTAGTCTATGCCGGGTTACCGCAACGGGATCGGAGCCCCTCTTCAACCCTCTTTTTCCTTCCATCTCCACGAAGACAATTGCAATCTTTACCCGGAACACCCTGGGAGCGAACAACGCTACCTCGCACACAATACGAGTCATCAATCATGGCGCCTGCTCCACAGCCATCGTCAGAGACGCCAGCCGTCTCCCTCCACGCCTCCTACTCGTCCCCGCATCCGCCGACCTCGCAGACCTTCCACCATCCGGTGAGCGCTCCCTTGGACATCAACGGCTCTGTCGCGGCCAAGAAAGCCTATCTCTCCGAGCTGAGAGGCCTGGTGACAAAAATGCAGGGCGAGATCAACGCGTTTCTTACAGAGCGCATGGAGGAGGACAAGAAGGCAGCAGAAGCGCAGGGGCAGGGACTGAAGGACAGCGAGAGAGAGGCCAAAGAGGAGGAGAACTACGGGGAGGAGAATGTGGAAGATGATGCCTAAAACGGTCAATAGACATGTCTTCCGCATGCAGAGCGGAGAGCATGTTTCGCAGCTCGACTCGGGCCCAGTTGTACCCTGCAGCATCATTCCATAGGCACAACCGGGCTCAACGTCATGTTACAGCCTACGGGGCGTATCGCAGTGATACTAGGGGCAGAAACAGTGAGAAGGGGCCGTGTTCGGGGTCATAAAACAAGGACTTCACACTACCAGGGGTATCAATTCGCACAAAACACATCCTGCTCGAGTGCACCAGATGTCTAAAGCAGGATCACAGCCTCTCATCAACGCCCGACACAAAACAACGGGCCGAAAAAAAATTGACGTGGCCATCTTTCCATAATGAAATAACCTAGGAAAGGAAAAAGAGAAAAGCGAAAAAAAAATCTTCCATCAAGTCTCTATGTAGAGGCATTCATACGATTCGCACAACCAAGGTGAACGACGCTATTACTGCAATAACGGTCAGCAGATCGCACAGTCGGACTTATGTTTGGGGCAGACGTGACGTACTCTGGGAACACGCTGATAACGCTCCCTCCAAGCCGCTTATGGCAGATCCTGCACACTCGCTCCTCGGTGATGGTGACATGGCGACTCCGCGCTTTGTTATCGCCGGGCAGGCCTTCTCCAAGGAGCAGCTGGGCCTGTGTCTTAATGTTCTGCACTTTCTGCAGATTGGCAACGATCCGTGCCTCGTTCACAATCGAGTTGGCGGCCCGCATCCGGCCGCGGAAATAAAACTCGAGTTCTCGCACCGGAAGCGTCTCGGGGATCAGGTTGAGGGTCGAATTCGCCGGTAAGCGGGAGCCATGTTTGGCCAGGACATCGAGTGCAGGGCCGTATTGCGGCTCGTAGCCATGCGGGGGCGAGAGATAGAGGGACAGCAAGGTCAAGTAAATGGATGGTTTGGCGTCCTCGGCGTCGGTAGGCGCAAAGCATTGCAAGGGAGCTGCCTCTGCCGTACTTGTCTCTTCCGTTCGATGAACATGATTACAGTATCTAGAAGCACATTAGCAAATTCCAAGCACCGTCGCGCTCTTGGCGAAAAAAAAAAGAAGTCCAACTTACTCTTCCGCCTTTTCGGGATCCTTGAGCTTGAAGACGTAAATCTCCAGAGCCTGCCTATGCTGGCCCATCTTACTAAACACAATCGCTCTGGCTTCGTAGAAGTCCGGGTCTGATTTTGTCAGACACGTAACAAAAGCAGATCTCTGGGGGGGAAAAAATCCAACTCACCATCGCGGGGAAGACGATCCAGCATCTTAGCGGGAGAATATTGAGAACTAGATTTCAAAAACTCCAAGAGCTTCCCTCTCCACGCCAGGAAGGCGTCTTCACTCTCGAACTTCCACTCTCCATCTTTGTGCTTCATCAGCCGTTCCAGGTAGAGCAGAAGCAGCCTCTGATGGAGATCCGGACTCATCTCGTTCAATTCGTCGATGACATGTTCGAGATACCGGACAGCGAGAGTTGTATCGATCCCTTGCAAAAAGTCGGCGACGCGCTGTCGAGGCAGGGTCTCTGCGTTCTCTGTATCTGTCAAAAATACCTCCATCCCCAGCTCAGGATCGACCCGGAGCGGCCACTCCGCGAATTCGAGGATGAGATCGATCATGTCTGGCGGCAGGTGCTGCAGGTAGGCCACCGTGCGTTTGGGACCGCGCAGTTGGGGAGGACTGTCCTCTTCCTCCGAGGACTGACCAAATTTCCGAAGGAGCTCCAGGGCACGGCGATGCATCTTCTTTCCAAAGTAGAAATCGATAAGTTCATTATGGCGCCCGCTCTCCTCGAGCTTTTCCATCACCACATCCGGGTCGCAGAAGTTGGCGATGCGGAAAAGAGAGCCGGCCAAGGAGGGCGTTGCGTACATATGGGCTCGGAATAGGGTTGTATCGACCAGTTTCGCTGTTTCTCGCAGCTTCTCCTCGAACTCGGGGCTTTCGGCATCCTTGGACAGGCCCAGCAACATCCTCACAGACTCCTCGAACTTATCAATTTCCCCATTGGCATGTAGAGATCCTGCTTTGAGTGACCCATCCGGGTTCAGAAAGCGTTGGAATCTCCTTCGAACATCGGCCAGGTAGCCTTGAAGCTCGCGAACTGCGTTTTTCAGGTCTTTCCCTTCTGCTCGGAAGTACAGTAAAAAAAAAAAAACTTAAAAACTACGTCGAAAGAAAAGATGAGTACACACCAAGTCGTTTTTCATTTTGACCATTGTCCACTGGCTTTCCACGAATGCTCCCTGTCTCACTGGCGTCATCCGTTTTGGCCCGTAGAAAGGACGTCAGAGACGGAGCATAAGAGGCCTTGAGCGGCGATGCATCTTCAGTGCTAGGTGTTTCTGTGTGTGTTTGAAGGCCGTTTGATTTCTTCGGGGTGTCATCCCCACTCGTGTCCTGTTCCTCAGTCTCCTCAACGAAAGAAGAGAGGTCTCCAGCGATAATCCTAGGATAGAGACTGATGACGATCTCAGGAGGAGCAGAGACCTCGGCAAACAGATCCAGAGCGTCCCGATACTTCCGTGCGTTGAACAATTTCTGGGCTTTCTGAAGCCTGACCTCTCGTAACCGACCGGCCTTGTCCTTCAATAGTGCATCTTCCAGCATGGTAATGAGACTGATTGCCTCGTCTAGGTGACCATTTTCAACCAAGGCATCGATCTGGGAGTCGTAGCTAAGAGCCTCCATCCTCCAGATCACCCGGTCACTGCCCACCAAGAAGCCTTTGCCGGCATGAGCAAGGCTGATATTAGGTTGCGGAATATGCAGGAGATTTGCCGAAGGCAAGGAGATTGATTGAAGCAGGGACAGCGTGTCTGGGTTCCGCACTTCCAAAGTCCCCTTCGAGGGTTCCTGGAGTGCCAATAGATATGGATACGAGTATCCGACAGCCTCGGGGGCATTGCTCCATGGTATCTGCTTTTTACCTAGTGAATGACCATCGATATCGATGAAGTGGGTATTGACATCCTTCGCCAACAGAACCTGCCCCTCGCTGAGTCGGGTGGCGAGCGGCTTGGGAACCATTCCTCCCATACCGATGTAGCTCATGCTGGCGACACCGACTCCTCCCAGTCGACTCGACTCCTGGCCTGGACCACCGCCAATGCTGCCAGGTCCAACCAGATCCTTGAGCTCCATAGTTTCAATGTCAACCATGACATAATTAGAGCTCAGGCCCGCTATCAACCTTGTCCCGGAGACCCATGTCAGAGTCTTGATTCCACTGACGAGCGTAATTTCCACCGTGTCCGAGCTGAGTTCCATGTCATGCCATGACCACAAGAGTATCTTCCGCTTGACGGCAACTGCAAGGCGGGATACAATAGACGGAACACCGGTTTCCGGATCGTTGACGATATTCGAGGTCACCGCAAACGAAGTCGCGCCTTTGGTTCGCGTAAGCTGTTCCTGCAGCTCATAGGTCTGAAGATCGTGGATGGAGACGTATCCCCCAGACAGGGAAATCAGAAGCTTCGCTTCCTTGATGATAGCCAGCTGTTCGATTTTATATCGGGAGAACTTCTCCTGTTCGCGCAAAAGATCCGTGGGCTTGACCGAGGGTGTCGGCGGCGGCGGCGTAGCTGCCACTGACCGGCCACCACCACGGTCTTCCTCCTGGTCGCCATTATTATTGACGGGGGTGCTGGCTGCATTCTCCGCCGTATGCCCATTATTTCTCCCTGGCTCGCCCTCTTCACCACCCGAGCTTTCGTTAATCCGGTATACCCTCAAGCTTCCATTATTCAATCCGACGAGCAAGCGATCACCGTAGGCAAGGATCGATTCGATCTTGGACTTGTCGCGCGGTTTGAGCTCGACGAGCGGTCGAGGTTTGAAGGCGGACAACATGATGATTGCCGCCAGCGCCGGGATCCCACCTCTTCACAGTGAACAGCACCCATAGGCTTCATTGTCTACGAAGCCCTAGCAGATCGGAAATACGCAGCTGGACGAGCCATGCTGCTGTTTGCCAGAACAGTGCAGCTGCCAGTGGCAGCGGAGGTCGGATGCGTGACGTGCCTCGTAATGCTGCATGCTTAGTAAGATATTAGTCATCAGAGTACAGTTCAATTCAGTTGACTGCAACACATCTTTCCAAAGCTGTCTATTGTTCTACTGATTGGTATCAATTATAAAACATTTGGAGTCTCGCCAGATTTCATCCATGAAAACTAGGTCTATGCGGATTCTCATTCAAGCTCTTAGGTGCCTTTATGTCTGCCTTGTCTTCTGTACAAATCGTTAAAAAAAGACAGCAAGCGCAACTGTTTGGATGAGGATGGGAAAAAGAAGAAGAAAGAGTAGCAGAGCCATACAGCGCTCAATGGTATGCAACATGATCATGATCGCAAACACATCCTTCTGCTGGAGTCCAACGCCGCGCCATGCCTTTTCTAGAGACTAATACCAGAAGAATGAATGCCAAAGCCACAGCCAGTCATAAGAGAACTTGAGGTATAGAAAGGGTAATACGGTGAAAAAAAAGTAAGGGAGAAGAGTGGAGAAAGAGAAAGAGAAAGCAAGTGGGAAAAAAAATAAAAATGAAGAGAAGAGAAGGGTTATAAGATGGCAGAATCTCGAATAGAAAACAGCTTCGTTAAATGCAGATACCCACTCATTAACGGGCTGAGTTGAAGGGACGTCGAACCAAGGTTTCACCACGGAGAAGATCAAACAAATATGGGGAATCAAAACTCCATGAAAAAAAAAGCAAGCACAGCCATAGCAAAAGAAGATGATGACATGCAAAAAAACGGGGCAACTCGTTAGCGTAGGAAGGACATTGTTGGAATTGATTCCAGGCGATGATTCAAGCTTTTGATTCGGCAGGTGCTTGATGTTTCGCGGAGCTCCCTTTGCTACGCCAAGTAGAAACTGCCGGGATGTTGGCTTTGAAGCGTTGTTCCTCCGTGCCGTATGCGCGGGGAGTCAACTTGATCAGCGTATGAAGGGGAACTTCCATCCACGGACTCTGTTCCTGGGACATATTGTGGAAATACGCATAGATGCACCGCAAAACCGCCTGATGGGTGACGATGATCACGTTCTCGCTGCGCTCGAGCTCCATGATGATGGGCTCGAGGCGGATGACGACATCTCGGTACGACTCACCACCGCGATAGCGGTAGTTGTATTTGTCTTCGTCTCGGGCCGCAAAGTCTTCGGGATACCTTTCCGCAATTTGCTCGTATGTCAAGCCATCGCAGACCCCAGAGTCGAGCTCATCCAGCGCTTTCCACTCGAGCTTCTCGTAACCCATCTCGGCTGCAAGATAGCGAGCCGTCTGAATCGTCCGCTTCAGGGTTGAGGTCCAAATTGTCAATTTGGCACCAGGTGGAACGCCGGACTGTCTTAGAAGCCCTGGAAGGGCCCTGGCATAGGCCTCACCGCGAGAGGAGATGTCCGAGTCACCGCCAATCTTGCCTTCGAGATTATACTCGGATTCTCCGTGCTATACCAAATCGTTAGTCATACGTCATGAAGTGGAGCGAAATAGCAACTTACCCGAGACAGCCAAATGGAGCGAGGTTTGATGTGAAGATTCTGGATGTAATAGACTAGTCGGCTCGACAGGTAATCTTTGATGTTGTTGATGATGACCGTCGAACCAACATTGATCAGCTTGACGTAGGTGTAATGTTTCTCATCTTCGTCAATGGTTTCATACACCTTTTCGTAATTGCGGATACGGTTACGAAAATCTTGGGCGGCAACCTCGGGGTCCTGTCCTTGGTAATCTGGTGATGTCGTCTTGACCTCTTTAATATTGTTCATGATGATCTCCTCGTCGTCGCAGCACGATTCCACGAATAGGGTTTCGATGCCTTCTTCTGCACAACACTTGTGGATCCAGGCTCTTCTGGCCTTGGTGGAGTTGGTCGCGTCTAGGATGGCGACCACACCACGTCCCTCCCGGAACCACTTGAGCATGTCGTTCATGGCCGCTTCAGCAGCTGCTCGTCTCATCCTCTCCCCTTCAGGATTAGACGGATCGAAAAACTCAGCGACTGGATGCGGCGAGATTTTTCGGCGATACGAGCCTACATTGAAGATCTGAGCGGAGATGCCGACCCATGCCAGATAGCGCATAGCTGTCCCTCGCTTGTTAGGATCTGAGAAATTGCAAGGAGTCATGAAGGGGAGAAAAAAAAGATATATGATGAGAGCAGTCTTCCAATTACATACCTTTCCCTGCTATGAGACTCTTGCCTCTGGCCGGGAGGCCGACCATGACAACGCAGATCTTGGTGTCATCAGACTGTACACCCAATTTGTTAGTCTTCCCGAAAAAGAGAAATTCTCTGTTTCGAAAGCGTAGCAGATATGATGGGCATGATTCGATTTTATTAAGGAAAAGGGGAGCATGTAACAGAGAGTGCTAAGAGAGCCAAAGAGACTAAAAGCTAATGCAACGGAAGACGGGAAGCCTTGGAAGAGAGAGCGTAGCAGAACGGCCAAGAAATACAAAGGATGGGTACAATGAGGGCTTATAGGAGATGCAACATTGACAGCGGAAAGCGAGAAATAAAAGGGAAATCGCAATCAAGGATCATTACTTGTATGCTAGAACGCATCATGGCCCTTGGTGACGGTGCTATAGGTCGCGTGAACTATGTATAGCATTGCCCGGCCGTTGATAAAGGGGCCAGCCACGGATGCCCTTTGTTTCTCTCAATCGAACCCCTTCTGCGGAGGGATGGTGCGAATGCGGCAGCACTCTGCCTGGGAAGGACAAAGAATACGAGCAGGAAAGTCGACGGTTCTCTTGTCCGCCTCGAGGTCTTGATGAAATGTAGTTGAGATAACATTTCTGGTGTTTACTCTCAACCCGCAGATATTCTCCACCCATCGTGACATGATCCACAGGAGCATTTTGTCCGGGAAAAAAAAAAGTCGAGAATGGCCAGTCGGACGTGCCCGATAATTGATCGGAATCCAGCGGACAATTAGATGACCGTCTTTTCTCGCCCCGCAATTATTGACTACCAGGCTACCAGCGCTGAGACAATCCTTCCGAGGCCGAGGAAAGGAGGCCTGGAACCCGCGGGAGTTCGAATCCATGGCGGAGGTGACGACTGGGCCATTCACGCCCGCATCACGTACTCGAACACAGCCAACTTGGGATATCTGGCATTGCGGGCGCGCTTAATCGAGAGGGCTCTGCCGTTTGGCGCCAGCAGGACCACCATGATGATGCCAGCGAAAGGCACAGATTGCGACAATCGGGTCAAGCACACCGCCTCTGTAAGATGGCGCATGGGAATCCCCGCATAGCCTTTTGTCCAAACAGGGAGTCCCGAGACGTCGCGTCTGCTCAACAGGGGCGCCGGTGAGGGGAGCAGCCGCTCTCCGTCGCTCTCCCGGGGCCGAGACACCGCCTGCTCGGGTGTCCCGCCACAAGGCCAGAGCCTCCTCGCGCCGTTGGTGCGGGCCAATGGAGATCATACGAGGCTTGCCAGCTGTGTCCACCAGAGCATCCTTCACGGCCGCAGCAGTCTCAGGTCGCGACTCCAAGGCGGTCTTGGGCATAGAGCGAGCGGACCGCACGAGCAACGAGCAGGGATGGTTCCAGATCCGGAAGAGGAGAGAATATCAAGGGCAAAATATCATGCAATAATGCGAGAACCGGAAACGGGGCATACAGCCGGCACGGAAATGAAAAGACATGATGTGTGAGGGGAACTCTTCCAAGGCATGGAATGGAATAGAATAGAATACGGAGACAGAACCGCCACTCAAGAAAAGCAGGCACTTACACTAGCAAAGAAGATTTTGTTTGCAGATTCTCTCCGACCCGAGTCGCCGGAGGTCATGGTGATAGAAGTTCAATTGAACCTCACAATAGAATGCCGTGTAACTGGAGGCGGGGAGACGACCAGGAAAGAGAGAGAATCAGATAAAATGCCGGCAGCCGTGATTATGGTGCTCCGCGGCGATTAGTATTGCTATTGAGTCACTCCAGGACAGATCTCGTGGTTAATACTCAGGACGCCGGACTCTGCTTCTGCTATCTGGTGGAAGGGTGTTGGTCTGTGCCACTCAGATCATGCGAAAAAGATACGGGACTGTCGACATGCGACTTGCCCTCCGATGTGGCTGATGGAGCTCGAATCTCGGCTCGCCGCGTCTTCCAATGCGGTGAAGGATCTCAACGTCATTTCCGCGGGGCGACAGCTCAGGCACTGCGGGCGTGAGGCCAGGTGTGGTTGGGGGTCGAGCGATAACGAAGTGAATAAGAAGGCAGACGAATCTTGGTTCTTGCTATTCACGAGCAGAAAGGTCAAAACGGAACTCGTGTGTTGCAGAGCCAGGTTCGGGTCAAACTCACGGCCTTCCATCACCCCGCGGTGTTGCTGACTTTGCGGCAAATTTACCAAGCTCGCGCTACCACGGTACCTTACCACCTTCACTCTCTACTACTACACCTAGAAGACTGCTCATTCAGGCAGCGTATGGAAATCGCTAAATTAATTCAAATTAGTTTCGTTTTTTTTTAAAAAAAATCTTGTAGTTCTGGTTGACACGCTCATAGCGGGGCCAAAAGAGCAACTTTACTGTCATTCATGAGGATCGTGAGCTATGATTGAGAGTAGAAACAACATAAATCAAAGGTGAAAACCCGCTGTTTCCGAAAAGGAAAGATAAATGCCAGGAAGAAGAAGAAGCCCAAAAAAGGCTAGATCCAGTTAAGGGATGGTTTTTAGTGGTAGGTATGTAGTTACTTGAAGCTCTGGGATTTTGTAGCCAGGGTAGAATCTATACGGAGTAATGACATCGCAGATGTTCCCTCCAAACTATGCAGCAGCAGCTGTCGTTTCCCTCGTCTCAGCGCTCGTCGATGGCAAGTCTTTCCCGCGAGCAGCCTCCCAGTTTTTCCTCTCATCGGGCTTCCACGACTCCCCGCGAGCGTGGCCAATTTTAATTTTACCTCCCCAGGGGCCCTCTTGGCCATTTAAGGAGGCCTTGGCCGCAGATGCCTCATCGGCACTCGCAAAATCAACAAAAAGATAATAATGGTTCCCGGGTTCGAACCGTTTGGACGGGTGCGGTGAGATGAGCTTGCTTATCGCCTCGCTACATGAGAGGATATATCAGTCAGAACAATTCAGTCTTGCGCGAAGCGAAATGACCAAGGGATATGGTACGTACACATTGTACCCCTTGAAAAAGTTGCGGATTTCATTGTCGATGGTCAGCTGGCTGGATAGCTTGGGGAGACCGCCGACATATAACCGGCGACCCTGTTCACTGTACCCCTTAAAGTGGGCAGAAGCGTCATTTCGCTGCCAGCGGTCAAAAGTGTATGAAGGCGAGCCTGTCTTGTCATTGGCACGGGGGGATGGGCTGTCAGTCGTCCTGGAGAATGAGCGGTCCTGGGTCGATTTGGCAACTCCCGGCTTGACTCTGACTGGGCGTCCAAGCAGATCCCGTCCGTCTAGTTCTTTCATCGCCCGATCAGCCTGATCTTTTGTTTCCAAGTCTACAAAACAGTAGGAGGGGTTGCGGCCGGTAAAGGGGTCGATCGAGATGTCAATCCGCTCGCTAGGGAGAGGCACTGATCAGTCAACAGGAGCGATACGAGTTCAGTCAAATGCCGCACATTTTATAGTCTCCTCCAGCAAACAAGGCTTCCACATCCTCTCTCTTGGCCATGTACGGCATGTTGCCCACATAGAGACGTCTGCCCTCCGCTATCGCCTGGGGAGATGATCTGTTGAACGGGGAGCGGGGCGAACTGGTCGGCTGATTTGAAAACCTGGGACTGTGGCCATTTGGACTGTCCTCTGCCTTGATGCGCCAATTGGGCGAGTTGAGTGCGCGGCTTGCTGTTTTGCCTCCATTCTGGAAGGGGGATTTTGTCGGTGCTATCGCCCCGCTTTAGCAACAGTTTTTCAAAACGTGACAGAGACAACTGCATCATATTGAATTGAGGACGTAAAAGTACATACTCCAGGGCTGTTGCCTCTGATTAGAGTTGTCGACTGTGTCAGTCATCTTGTCGATCGAGCAAAAGAATGGCAATATCCACAAGAAACGCGGTCGCGCACAGAATGAATGGACGGGTGTTATTTCCGACTGACGACTTGAAACAGAAGTTGCGCTGTGTTGCCGGATAATTTTTCCAGAGAGAAGTAATTTTGGGGCAGAAACGAAAGAACCAAAGTTTTTTTTTTGTCTTTTCTTTTTTTTTTGACTTGTTTTTCCTTTGACAGAATTTTTGGCAGCCCACGACTCCACGAAGCTTCAGTGAGATTCTGGCTCCGCTCAGAGTCACGACTCCAAAGAAAGAACGTCGAGCGGTGAAGGCCTGGCAAATAATAAAGCAAACAGAGAAAAAAACCACTGAGAAATAAAATTCTAGAACGTTTTTAACGATTGTTATTTGTTGCAACGCTGATTTGGGGCAAATTCCTGCGTCATGGTTGGTTCATTAAGCGTTCCTTTTTTTTATTTTGCCGCTAGCGATTCCTTCAACGGGAGCTCCCCGCAATTTTTTTTCTTGTTTCTGTTTTTTTCCCTTGCTTCCCCCCTCAACCTTGATCCTGTCTAGCTCAGCTCAAACCTAGCCGAGTCAGAGATGTGAGTGGCATCGTTCAGAATGAGGCTCTTTCTCATCCGCCACGGTGAGACCGTCCATAACGTGGGGCTGGCGTGGTACGGGCTCCCTGCTGCTGCTTTGAACCTCGCGTCAACTGGTGTTTGTTGACTTGTCTGCAGGGCGGGCACCACGGATTCCACCCTCACGAATCATGGCGTCCTACAGATTCAACGCCTGGCTCAGTACTTTACATCCTGCAGGATCAAGTTCACCCGAGTCTTCTCGTCGGACCTGAAGAGAGCTCAGCTCACCGCGGAAGGTATCTGCGCGGAACCAAGCCAGCAGATTCAGCAGCAACTGGGAGGCCCTGCTCTGACCCCGCTGTTGACACCGTACCTCAGAGAACAGTATTTCGGGACATTGGAAGGTGCCAATATGAAGTCGTCTCGTACAGCCTCCGGGCAGAACTACGGTGGCATGGACACGGGGTTTTCAACTGTCAGCGCCGAGTCACAGGCTTCGATGGAAGCCCGGGTGAATGCTTTTCTCAGCGAATATCTTCTGCCGGTGCTGCTTAACGATACAAGCGACGACGAGACAGTGGCGGTTGTTGCCCATGGGGTCATTCTTCGTGTCCTCTGGCTCTGCATCACTAGTCTTTTTAATCCCCAGGATATTCGTTTTGGACCTGGGGTGGCTTGGAACCTCCGGCCCGGGGTGCCGTTCATTCCATTCTGGTCTAACACAGGATTCGTGGAATTGTATATACAGCGGCGTCTACCGCCAGAGTCACTAACTTTGTCCAAGTTTTCTACTCCCTCACAGCAGGATTTCACTTCCGGTGTTCAGGAAACTGCACCGCCTGTACAGTCGACCCTCCCAGAGACCTCGCCGTCTGATGCTCTTCTGTCAGGCTGGACGATGGACGTCCTGGCAGTGGATAGCAAGGCACACTTGGCTGATCTGCGTTGNACCCGCGGAGGAATCGGAAGTGCGGCGTATGATGAGCGACAACAAAAGATTGACAGCTTTTTTGGAAAATCGGGAGTTTACTGAATATTAAACATGCAGGTGGACTGGCTCTCCTCAACCATAATTAATGGTGAGTATACACTTCTGTTTTTTCCCACCTTTCCCCCCATCCCCTTCTCTATTAAGCACCATGCCCATTATGATGAAGCAAACAAATTCACCCAGACCTCTTCCGAGAGATCTATCTCCATGCGGAACGTGAAATTAGTCCAACTGCTGTCTGAATGGGCTCTTGCATCATGTTTATCTGTTGACCATCTTGATTAGTTCCTCTTGTTCTGTCTAGACGACAAACTAGTTCAGTTCAACGACTAACAGGAGCAAAGGAGACCAGAGCAGAGCCTTTCTAATGAAGACTTCTAGCGGCGTCGACTACCGTACTGACGCTTGGCTACTACTTGTGTATACCACAATAGACTTCGATCCGAGCAAGCATGACCCTGGTATTGCCAATATTTATCTATGTCTCAAATGTATGTACATACAGAATGATGAAGATATATATGAAGAATATGAACCTTGACAAACAAGAACGTCCATCTACGCACCTGTCCTGTCCGCCATCCATCCATCCTCCATCCTCCATGGCCCAGATGCAATGCAATCCCAAGCCCTAACCCCCAAGCCCGATAGGAAATATAAGCGAACGCCCATGCAAGACAAAGACAGAAAAAGAAAAAGCGAAAAAAAAAAGGAACAAGCCTGTACAGAAAAAAACAAGAACGGCAGGCAAGAAGCAACCAAAAAAAAAAAGAGCAAAAGGATAGAGATAGAACACCCGGACCCGAATTCGGACCCGGACCGGTTTAAAAAGAAAAAAAAACTCGCTATCTCTATTCTAAACAGGCAGAGATCTGTGTTTGTGTTTGTTCTGCTGTGACTGTGACAAACATGACTGACCGACCGGCTGGTCGTTCTCGTTCCCATCCATCCATCCATCTTATTCTTATGTGCTGGATCGAGTCAAGTCTCATTCATCTCATGACGGACGGATTGATTGATTCATGAAAATGAAAGGTTGATCGATCGATCAGATCGGATAGATAGATCCTAGATCCTATTGCGCATGGCATGGCATGTTCCATCGCATCACAACCGTAATTAGGTAACTGGTCATGGCGTCATGGTCATGGTCATGGTCATGGGCATGGTCAACGATCGTGATTCATTCCCTTTTTCTGTGTTTCTGTGTGTGTTCTGTTCGTCCAGCAGACATCAAACAATATTGAACCCCACAGCACCAGGATGATGAAGATGGTGCGGTGAAACCCTGTCAGGGGAAACATCCTCCATCTCATAGAGGACTTCCGGCTGGACCTTGCTGAGACGAAACACGTAGCGCTTAAAGAAATACGGGATCTGGCGCAGACCCCAAGCGGCATGGACGCGGGTAGGCACGGAGAAGACCTGGTCGAGCTCCTCGAGGGTGCGGCCTTTCGTCTCGGGCATGAGCATCAGGATCAGCCACCAGCCGACGATGTTCCAGGCGCCGTACCAGGCGAAGCCGCCCTGGGTGGTAAACGCGTTCTGCAGCGACGGCCACGTGATGGCTAGCAGGAAGTTGAAGAACCAGGTTGTCGCCGTCGCGAGCGCCATGCCGTACGACCGCACGTACAGCGGATACGCCTCGGCCGAGTAGGTGAATGGCACGGGGCCCTCGCCCGGCGAGTAGAAGATGCCGAATAGGAAGATGCCCAGCGCGATGCAGCCCAGGCGCGCCGTGTGATGCGTCTCGGGAATCCAGAAGCTGAAGCCCGTGAAGAACATGGACAGCGCCATCAGTGGGAACGTGGTGAGCAGGAGATTGCGCCGCCCGAACGTGTCGATCGTGTAGATGGCCGGGATCGCGAAGAGCCAGTTGACGAGACCGAATCCCAGCGACGCGGAAAACGCGGATATCGGCGAGAAGTTGGCCTGCAGGAAGATCTCAGACGAGTAGTAGGCGATCACGTTGACTCCGCAGAACTGTGGACGATCATTCTGTCAGCTCATCATTGTCTCGAATGTTCAAGAGCCTCCGGGTGACCTACCTGCTGCATGAACATGACGATTTCAGACGCGATCAACGCGCGGCGGTTGCGGGGCACCATGATCAGCTCCACCACCTTGTTCTGGCCCAACTTCATCGTCGTCTCTGCCTCCAGCAGCGTGTGCATGTAGTATATGTCTCGGGCGGCTTGGAGCTTGGTGTACCGCAGCCGGCACATGGACTGATACGCCTTGTCATAGCGGCCCTTGCTCATGTACCAACGGGGCGATTCGGGACAGAGGAAGACGAGTACGCAGACGATGACGGCCGGGAACATGGCCGATCCCATCATGAGACGCCAGTTGAGGCCGACGATGCCGGACTGGTCCGGCACTTTGAAAAACGCCAGATCGGCCGCGTATCCGAACATGATGCCAAAGGCCGTCCACATCTGCCACTGCATGACGAGGGCACCTCTGATCGCCGGCGGACCTAAGCCCTCATTGTTAGCCTATGACCGTCTCTATGTATGTATGTATGTTGGCGCGGTAGTAAGACGCACTGCTCTCCGCGGCGTAAACCGGCACGGTAGCCGACTTGGGCCCGATTCCAAACCCCAGGACGAATCGGGCGATGAACATGTGCCACCATGTGTTGACACACCCCTGCCACAGACAGGCCAGGGTCGACAGCAGACAGGTGATGAAGATGGTTCCTCGGCGACCAAACCAGTGGTTGAAGGGAATGGTCAGCCAGCAGCCTGCTACCGCGCAGCAGAGGTAGGGAGCTGCGTTGAGAAGCCCGAGCAGCCACGTGGAGCGCGGGTCGTTTCCTGCAATCCCGAATTGATACTTGTAGAGCACCTGTGCGCCATTGACGACCGTTTCGTCTATCCAATCGATGCAGGGCCGCGTCAGCACGCCAGGCAAGTCAGTTGTGTTTGGGGGCGACAGGATCAAGAGAGAGACAACGTACCCATGCCTTGGACCGCCGCGCAGATGGAGCAGATCACAATCACCATATACATCAGCTTGGGCTGAGACCAGCGATTGTTGAACTCATCGCGAAGCACCTGGAGTTCCTGGGGCGTCAGGCCTTCAATGCCCTCGAACCGGTGGGGGCCTGGGCCAGGACGGCGCCCATTTCGAAGGCCCGGATATCCTCCTCGTCGCCCATCTGATGCGTGATGCTGAACCGGATGCCTTGCTTTCTCAGCTCTTCGTGCGTGTATCCGGCGAGCGGATTGGCGAGTTTGGCGTTGAGATTGCGCCTAGCGCGCTCCGCTGCCGTCAGATGCGAACGTCGAGGCGGAGCATATTCGATATTCTCCGTCTGCGGGGGAGACTCTCCTCCCGGCGTCGGCTGCATTCTTTTTTCCAACATGATCAAAACTAGCCAGGATCAAGCGGTCTCGAGGAGGAGATGGTGGATGCAAGCCATGAATCAACTAGCCCCCAGCATGGAGAGACGCTGCTGAGACATCAAAAGGCCGCTCCAGTTCGCTCGAGTCGGGCGCCAGAAGGGCGACTGTCTCTGGCGGCACACGGTGGAGTCGAGTTTTCTTTCTTTCCTGTTACGGTAACCAGGAAGAGAAAAACCTGAGGGGTGACGGATATCTGAGAAGGAATCCTCCAGTCCACCTGTAATAAAAACGAACAGTCGCACAGGCACTGTCTCGCCGAGCCACCATGTCGAAAAGGAAGGGCGAGAGAGACAAAGAAGAGGCATATAAGAAAGAAAGCGACCAGCCATATGTAAGTTAGAGCGATCTGGTCCCACGGGGCAGAGGGCGGCCGAGCCAGCCCATCGGGGCGCAATCTGGGGGAGGGCGCGGGACAGAGGCTCGCCCGATGACAACATGATCTCCAGTCCAGTCCACAACGATATGGATGTAATGTAATAATTATTCGCAGCGCTCGAGCGCGACCCACGGGGTAGAATCCTTCCCCCGTTGCTCGGGCCCGATCGGCCTGGGGGCGAACGCAAGACGATTGGAGGACGCGCGCCTCCCCAGACCAACGCCGCCGCTGTCAAAAGCACCGACTGGTTCGGCCACGCGAGGCCATCTCCATCCCTGGGAATAGGCCAGCCATGCGCGGCAGAGCAGGCTCAGTCGGGTTGAGGGCATGGCTCGCCATCCCCAGACGAGTCTTACGGGGATGCGGTGACTCAGAAGGACCCACGACTGGCCTGACCTGCAGCTTACGGAGTACTTCCCTCTGAGCCTACTCGCAAGGAGAATTACCTAAAGCAAGAAGGCCATCGCGAGAACGAAACACGAGAGCTGGAACCTGGAGGCTGGGGACTAGCGCACTTTCTAGAACGCACTAACAGCTGCGCTAGATCACCTCGCTAATTTAGATGCTACCAACGAACACGGGTCGCGATAATCACGTACGGAGCACTATTACTCACCTAGGGCAAAGGGCAAAAAACCATGTGCCCAGTGCACTTCACTCGAAGCCCCCAACACTGATGGCGCATTTGGCTGTCTGTTTCAAAACACGCCTAAGGCGGTTTCTTGCAGAAGAAGGATCTTGCTCGCATCGCAGCAGGCAAGACGAGCCGGATGCAACGGGGCTTTCTCCGTATTCTACAGCGTCATCTTCTTACTCCGGAGTAAGCAAGAGAAAAAAAATTGTAGAAGACTGTCCGGGCCGTTGGCACTTGTCCAAGGTTTTTTTTTTCTTTTTTGTAAGATGGCCAATCAGCATGCAATCAATTAAAGCAGTGTTGCTTTGTTTCTCCCATCGGAATGTTATTGGTGCTGGGCGACTAGAAGGACAGACCATGTTCCATGCTTCACTCTATCCCTTACCAGGCATCTCGCGTGGCAAGTCTGGGGTGGAAGGTCAGCGTCTACGATATTAAACTTCATATAGCATCGTTTAGGGGGTATTTGTCAACCAGGAACCACGGATTAGGCTAACTGCCTACGGAGTAGACTTTGCTCCAGGATGCAAAGTTTGCATCCTGGAGATCGGTCACGTGTGCGAGCCCGACGCTACGGAGTACACGTGGAGCACAGCCAAACGGTGCAAACAGATCACGCTAGTCCTGTTTCGTCTGATTCCCCGGATGAAGTTTCCTGACCGACAATCGATATCAATTGGCACTGGGAGCATGTTTAGCTACTGTGACTATCTACCTGCTAAGGTATGGCAGATTGTAACAGATGAGCTGGCAAAAGGCGGCAAGCAATGGCAGAACCCCTAGGGTTCGCAGCGACAATGAGCCGCATCCAAACAGCGGTCGCGCTGAGGCTATGCAAGCCGATCATCTGTCCAGGGTGAGGGGGCATTCAGCCTTGTGCTGTACATGCACTTGTCTCGAGTATTTCATTGCGACTCCTCATCATGAGCCCTTCATTTCCCCTTTTTACAGTCCCGGGAGACTGTCTCTGCTCCTGTGACCGCCAGAATGGATCCGCTCAGTATCGTCGGGCTTGTTGGGAATATTGTCCAATTTCTTGACTTCACGGGGACGATACTATCCACGTCGGCCCATATCTACAGCTCCAGTAGAGGTGTATTGCCAGAGAATGCCGACATCGAGACCGTGACAAGACACCTGGTCCTGCTGAACAATAAGCTTAAAGACGCTGCGAGTTCTAGTGGGGCTGGCGAGCTTCAGAAGCTGTGTGCATTGTGCAGTAATGTCGCTGACGAACTGCTAGCAGCGTTAGATAAGCTGAAGGTCAAAGGTCAGCCAGGACGATGGAAGAGTGTTAAAAAGGCATTGCAAAGTATCTGGAGCAAAAATAAGATCGAAGAGCTCGAACAAAGGCTGGCGAGGCTCCGGGAAGAGCTGAACCTGCACGTTGTTGTTGAGTTGAGGTAATGAACGGCTTGGAGCCATTATTATCATATATAATCGCACTAAATGCAAGGCAGGGACCAACTTGCTCTGTTCAGAGCAGAAAACTCGGACCGCCTGCGGGAGCTCGATATAGCGACGAAGCATGTCGTGGACGCCATCGTCGACCAACGAGATGTCTTTGAAGCAGCGCATGATGCCCAGCTCACTTGCATGAAAGACTTGCACAGGGAAACATTGGCAAGAGTCAAAGAGGAGCATCTGATCACTCGCCGTGAAATACTTCATGAAATCCGGGCCGGTCTTCGTTCGGAGTCTGCTGACAGACAGACCCGCAGACAAGAAGCTTGCTGGTCTGTTCCCTTTGTGAGAAATCCAAAGTTTGTGGGCCGCGAACAGCAACTTGACGAACTTGAAAGAAGGTTGTTCGTCGAAGGTTCCTGCACGAAAATCGCCATCTTTGGTCTGGGTGGAGTGGGCAAAACTCAGATTGCGCTTGAATTAGCTTACCGAACCAGAGCACAAAGGCCAGACTGCTCTGTCTTCTGGGTGCCTTCGACCACTGTCGAAAGCTTTCAACAGGCATATCTCGACATTGGCCGGAAGCTGTGTTTACCACAAGCCGAGAAGCAGAATGACAACATCAAGAAGATCGTGCAAGAATACCTCAGTCAGGACAGCGCCGGCCGCTGGTTGCTGATATACGACAATGCGGACGATCTCGACCTGTGGTTCAAGAACACGGATGGCACCAACGAGCCAGCTTTAATCAACTATGTGCCGACAAGCAGCCAGGGGTCCATCATTTTCACGACGCGAGACCGAAAAGCCGCAGTCAAATTTGCTGCGCAAAACCTGGTCGGTGTCGGCGAGATGGATGAGCAGATAGCAACCCAGATGCTAAGCAAATCCCTAATTGATCAGCGACTCTTGAACGATCATCGGACCACGCTCGACCTCCTCGAGCAACTGACCTTTCTTCCCCTTGCCATTGCGCAGGCAGCCGCCTATATAAACGAAAATGGGATATCCCTCTCGGAATATCTATCACTTCTGAAGGATAAAGAGCATCGCATTATCGAAATCCTAAGTGAGGACTTCGAAGACGATGGAAGATATCGCAACATCAAGAATCCTATTGCCTCGACATGGCTGATTTCATTTGAGCAAATCAGGCGTCGTGATCCTCTCGCAGCAGAGTACCTGTCATTTATGGCCTGTATTGATCCAAGGGCTGTTCCGCAGTCCCTTCTGCCGCCGGCAAAGTCGAAGAAAAGGATGATTGAGGCAATTGGGACCCTGAGTGCTTACTCATTTATTACGAAGCGGCCTGCAGATTCGTCGCTGGACCTCCATCGGCTAGTCCATCTCGCCACTCGAAATTGGCTGCAAATGGAAAATTCGTTATCCAAGTGGGTGGCGAAGGCCATTGTACGGCTAGACGAGGTCTTCCCAAGCAATGATCACACAAACAGGGACTTGTGGAGAGCCTACTTACCGCACGCACTCTATGTCGTCCGCTCAGATCTTGGCGACGAGGTTCCAGAGAAACTATCATTGCTTGAGAAGCTTGGACTGTGTTTGCTTAGTGACGGAAGGTATAATGACGCCGAAATGTCATTTGTCCATGTGACAGAGACAAGGAAAAGGGTGCTGGGAGAGGAAGACCTGTCGACACTGGTCAGCATGGCCAATCTTGCACTGACATATTGCAACCAAGGACGATGGACAGAGGCAGAGGAGCTGAATAAGGAAGTGTTAGAGATAAGTAAGAGGGTGCGTGGGGAGAGGAGCACCAGGAGACACTGTCCATCATGGCCAATC
>NW_013563268.1:0-75408 GCF_000968595.1 Rasamsonia emersonii CBS 393.64
TAGGGATGATGAATGGGGGCTGGAGGCCTTGGAGGAGGCAGAACGAGAGGGGGAGGGATAATAGGGGAGGGTGGCCTGCAGCAGGCAGGTGACACCCATTCAGTGATAACACCAAGGAGGGCATACATAATGCCCAAAAGCCCTGCGCAATAAGGCGGTTTGGGGCGAGGAAAAGGTCCAGAATGGTCAAAGAGGGGAATTAGAGACTAGATAGGGGCGTCGCCCACGATTCGGGGTCGTGTCATAGCCGAAAGGCTCGGTATGGACGTTAAACTTGAATAATAATAATAATAATAATACGCGGCTGATATTCTGGGCCGACGAGTCGGGATCTGTATCGGTGTGATTCTCACTTTTATTCGTGCAGGGTAGAGAATACCAAACACACGACAAAAATGTGCTGATCCACTAACTTGGGGTACAGTTGTCCCAGCTACGAACCATGATGCTGTGTTTATCGGAGGGAGGTTTCTGATTGGGTTGGGGTGTGTTCATACAATGAGAGATTATCTACCTGGGTAGGTAGTAAAGGCAGCTTGCTGATTATGGCAGATCGAATATCTCGCAGGGTTCTGCTCCCGTCTTGGTCGTCGAGCTCGCTCATCCACAGCACCGGGGGAGGATTACGACGATGTATGCTACCAACCCTGATATTTTTATCATCTAGCTTTCGCTAATGTTCGGACAGGTACAACGTCGTATATGTGAGTGTAGCTATGTTCTGCACTGCTTTTGATCTAATCCACTGATATAGCTGGCTGAAGAACATCGGCGCCATCATCGCCTTCGGCACTGTCAAGTACACGACTGACGCCGGATGGCGGATTCCGCAGTCCCTGCAGGTCCTGATGCCGGGGCTGCAGCTGCTGCTCGTTTTTCTACTTCCGGAAAGCCCTAGATGGCTGTGTTCGAAGGACCGTGCGGACGAAGCGCTGCCTGTTTTGGTGAAGGTAGGTTGACAGCACGCGACCATATATATGACCATCTAGTTAAATAGTGGTAGTACCACGCCGCCGGCGACGCCAACGACCGTTTCGTCATGTCCGAGTTCCACGAAATCCAGGAAACGATCCGTCTCGAGAAGCTGAATTCGACAAACGGATGGCAGACCCTGCTCAAGACGCCCGGCAACAGAAAGCGTCTCCTGCTGATCGTCCTGACGGCGTTCTTCTCGCAATGCTCCGGCAACGGCCTCGTGTCGTACTACCTGCACAGCATCCTCGACTCGATCGGCATCAGCAGCTCGTACAAGCAGTCGCTCATCAACGGCGGCCTGACGATCTGGTCGTTTCTCATCGGGATCACGTCGGCGCTGTTTGTGGACAAAGTCGGCCGACGGCCGCTGTTCCTCAGCGCGGCGGGCCTGGCCTGGCCGGGGCTGACGGTGGCGTATCCGGTCGAGATCCTGCCGTACAATATCAGAGCGAAGGGTCTGGCCATTCTGTATGCCTGCAAGGCTCTCGCGTCGATATTCAATCAATACGGTGGGTTGTGACGGAAATTCATATCGATCTGATTGCATCTGCTAACTTGATGACTACCAGTCAACCCAATCGGTCTAGAGAATCTCTCCTGGAAGTTCTACTTCGTGTACATCGCTATCCTGGTCTTCGAATGCATCGCGATTTGGTTCCTGTTTCCTACGCTCGAGGAGATTGCGCGCTTGTTTGACGGAGAGGATGCCATCGTTGGGAGAGAGGTGCAGACAAAGAGGGAGGAGGAGGAAGAATGTTAAAGTAGTCTCAGGCAATCCTGTTTGTCAGGATATACCACTGGACGAGCGAAGTCTGTTACGAGACGTAGCATGGCTGCTACTGTCTGTCGTGCTCGGATAAGTTAGGGTTATTCATATTCCTACCAGTACTCTCAACCTCAATATACAACGCATGATTAGCATAGCAAGCTACTCAATTTGCCTTCTATCCTGTTAATTATCGGGATAGTCCAAAAAGAGGTTGAATGGCAGTAACAACTATTCCAACATGCGCGATTATCCGTAAATTCCGCAGCCTATTTCTCCGCAAACATTAATATTATCGACCCCAAGACACGACCATCTGGATATTTCCGTAACGAAAACTATCTTTTCGGCCGATACAAGGATGAATAAGAGGAGACAAGGCATTCTCCCCGAGATACAGCCCGAGGCGAACGCCGTCTCCAATCATCCAATTGTCGACCGTCACGGAAACAGACAGCCGTTTTGGGATAGAAGATTCCTACGGATAAATTGACGGGAAATCTGGAGATTACTGCGTCATACTCGTCTCCAGTCAGGCTAAATTGAAATAACAAGCAAAAAGAAACGTGGGGGATCGGAGATAACCCCGCTGTACTGTATGCATGGATAGATATTTATATCGCGATGGATCAACTCGATGAGTTCAGATGCATTTGCAGGAATCAGAGGATATCTATCGAGATCATAGTCGAAAGTCAGGAACAGCATAGCACTAGAATAACTCCTTTCTAAACGATTCAACCATGCCCTCCGCCACCGAAGACTACTCCCTCACCGACGAGCAGAAGCAATTCTGGCTCGAGCACGGCTTCCTCAAGATCCCCAAATGCTTCAGCCGCGAGGCCGCCGAGGCCTTCACCTCGTCGATATGGGTGCGCCTCGGCGCCTCGCCAACTGACAAATCGACCTGGCCGACCGAGAAGCTCAACATGCCGGGCCACGTCACCGTGTCGGTCAAGGAATTCGCGCCCAAGGCCTACGCGACCATGTGCGAGCTCGTCGGGGGCGAGGACCGCATAGCGGACTGGTGCAAGGAGTGGAAGGACGGGTTCATCGTGAACCTGGGCAAGCCCGAATACAAGCCGGATGATCCGCTGGACTATCGTACCTTGGACAACTGGCATAATGACGGCGACTGGTTCGTCCATTTTCTGGATAGTCCGGAGCAGGCGCTGCTGGTGATTCCCCTGTTCACGGATATCATGCCCAAGGGGGGAGGTACGGTCATCTGCACTGATGGCATCAAGTTGGTTGCGAAGCATTTGGTGAGTCATCAAAAAAATATACATCTACAGGAGTAGTCAACCTGCTGACAATGTCTATCTAGTACGACCATCCCGACGGCGTAACGCCATTCCTCGCACCGCGCGGCACACCAGACATCCAAGGGCCCGAGCGGCGCAAGTACTGGAACAGCTGGATCCAGAACCCCGAACTGACGCGCGAGAGACCTTTTTCGAAGCGACGGGCGAAGTCGGCGACGTGTACCTGCTGCACCCGTTCATGCTGCATTCGGCATCGAAGAATCTGCTGCGCAACCCGCGGATCATCACGAATCCGCCAGTTGCGCTCAAGGAGCCGTTCAACTACAACCGCAGCGACCCGAGTGAGTACAGCCTCGTCGAGCAGAAGACGCTCAGGGATCTGGGGAGGCCGGAGGGGCTGCCGGAGTGGAAGATTACTGCGCCTAGGGAGAGGCTTGTGCCGCTGCGTGTGAAGGTGAGTAGACCTGATCTGTGAGATAAACATGTACTCTGTACTTGCTGACTGGATCTTTAGAAACAAGAAGAGATGAAGCGGAAGGAGCTAGAACGCCTGGCCAAGGAGGGAGTGCCAGTCAACAAACTCGGAGGGAAGAAATTGCTGGACCAGCTTTATCCATCATAACAGGAGAATTGTGTTACTAAATAGGTGAAGATCTAGATTGGATATGTAAACAAGACAATGGATTAGTCATTACTTCTGTCAATGCATGTCTATTCAGCTGACTGACTGCATAGTACCATTCGCACTACGTATTTCATCTTGCCATAATAAATGCCCCAATTTACGCAGAGATCTTATATATAGCTTATGATAATACTATTACTAGACCCGTGCTCTATAATAACCCTGAATAATTTCTGCTAGATGGCTAATAATTTTCCCTGATATCAATTATCTGGTAATATGAACACTCCTATCAGCATACATGACCCAAGACTATTGGGGTTGTAGTTACCAACATATCGTACTTGACTATACAGCCTTGCCCCCATCAACCCCCATCTGAGGCCGCTCATCTCGCCTCCCCTTCAGACTCTCCCTCACCGGATGCTTCGACCGAAACAGGTGATCAATCTCCTCCAGACTCCACCCTTTCGTCTCGACGAACGTCAAGTAAATGACCAGCACCCCGAAGGCGTCCCACACGATGTACAGGATGTAGTACCGCCAGCCGGAATGCGCGATTGCGATCGGCGGCACGTACGTGTTAATCACGTTGACGGCGTTGAGCATCAGGTTCGTGTATGCGAGGCCTTTGGCGCGGCTGTTGTAGGCGAGGACTTCGCTGGGGTAGAGGGCTTGCATGGGGGTCTACCAGAGATCAATCATGTCAGTTAGTGAGAAGACAGAGATTCCTGTCTATTCATGAAGATGAATGGTGAGTGCACGTACCCACGCGAATGCAAACACGACGAGGAAAACGTAGAGAAAGGCGATGCTCGTTCCCCCCACGACAGGCTTGCCCGCCTGGTTGGCCGTGCAGGCAGTGATGATAATAACGCACATGGTCATGCCGGCGCTCGACGACATCAGCAGCTTGCGACGGCCGAAACGGTGGATGAACCGCAAGCCACATAGCGCGGCGGCCATCATAATAGGCGTCTGGATGGCATTGAGCAGCAGCTGTGTTTGGCTGTCGCTAATGCCAGCCGTTTTGACTTGTCCAGCATTAGGAGAAATCCATCAAATCCAGCAGAGGGAAGGATGTAAGCTCACCCATCAGCGGAAAGTAGTAGCTGGTCGGCGGAAGATCCAGCTGGCCGAACCAGGCAATGCAGGTGACGAGAAACGTGCGATGCCGCGCCTCGCGCGAGTTGAACAGCTCCCGGAAATCCCAGAAGCGTTTGTCGGAGCCCTCCAGGCTGATGACCTCTTGCATCTCCTCGAGTTCGAGTTCGGCGACCTTGGAGCTGGGATCGCCGTCGCCGTGGTACCGGATCAAGATATCTCGGGCTTTGTCGATCTGTCCTTGAGCGACGTACCTGAGGCAACATCTTAGTGATCGTTCTTTTTCTTTTCTTTTCTTTTTTCTTCGGAATTCTTGCACTGCTAATTACATACCACCGCGGACTCTCCGGAATCAACCAGACAAACAGCAGGACAATAACAGACGGTAACCCCTGCACTGCCAGCGGCAGACGCCAGACCAGCGAACCAGCATCCTTCGCGAAGCTGAGCCCGTATTCCAGAAACGTCGACACGATCGTGCCGAGGAAGAAGCACGCCTGGAAGCCGCCCGTCAGCTGGCCGCGGTATTTGGGATAGGACATCTCGACGACGTAGCTGGGGCCAGCAGCCTGGACGACGGCAACGCCCGCACCGAGAATGACGCGTCCGGCCATCAGCATGTGCAGATTCTGGCCCGCGGCCTGCAGAATCGCGCCGACGATGCAGACGGCCGAACCCAGCGCCATGCCGACCTTCCGGCCGTACGTATCGGCGCAGGGGCCGGCGACGAACGAGCCGGCGATGTTCCCGATGACATACAGCGCAGCGACCAGGCCTTGGTTGTTGGTGTCGATGCCGAAATAGTCGGTGAAGGAGGAGATGGCCGTGAGGCCGCCTGCATGCTAATATTAGCGGTAGCGAGGTTTGCAAGGAATGATATTACTCACCGAAAGTGTTAGAGTCGAAGCCATTGGTCGCAGAGCACAAATACCCGACAAAGATGCACAGGTACAGCTTGAGAAAGCTCTTCCTCAACGGCCGGGGATTATCCTCCAGCAGGGCGGCCTGCATGCGGGACTCGCGCTGGCTGCTAACCAGGCTCTCGTCATGGTATACTTCCGGTTTGGGAGACATTGTCGTTACGCGTAAGTCTGTGCATATCATACCGTCCTGAAATCACGTACGACGAGCGATGCCGTGGGATGGCGACATTTTATATGTCAGTAGTCGGTACTGAACTGCAGCTTGCGAATCCGGGGTTAATCCCCATGGGGACCGTTTCCCCACAGCGAACAGCGAATGGGACAGGTGTAGTATTAGTTACTCGGTAGAAGCACTCCGGAGTCTACTCCGGAGTATTCTCCAGACGAAAGACTGTGTGCGTCGATCTTCCGTCGGACACGGAGGACGTCCTCCGCGTTTAGGCGGATTCGGATGTTCTGCTCCGTGCTTGTATCGCAAGACGATTAGTGCTAGCAGTGAGAAAGAGATATTCCATGTCGGAATTGACAGAATGAAGAACGTCGAGAGGAGATATCGTTTGTCTTGAAACTACTTTACGAGTATTCTATAATGTCCAGCGGGAGTCCATCCTCCGATCACGTGTCCAGCCCATCTGGAGGAAGGAGAGGAGAAAGAAGGAGATGCATAGATACACGCACGTAGTTTGCTATCAGACAGCTACTCTGACTCTCTTCCAATCCTCCCCCTCAAACGAAATATACCCCTCCTCTCGGAGCATCGTCAACAACGCCACCACCTCCTCGTACCGGTCCGGAGTCGTCCATCCCTGCCAGGTCACCATGTGGTCGACCGCATCCCAGAATTCCTGCACCTCATTCCAGCCCTGGCCTTCGCGTTCGTGGACACGGATTTCCTCGTCGGTGAAATTGATCGGGCGGGGGGGAGCATAGCCCACTTTTTTCCATCGCCTGGAAGACACGAAGTAAGCAGGAATCATCTCAACCACAGTGCGTACGCAGAAGGGGAAATGTGACAAACCTCACGATTTTAAAAAGTGATTCCCGAAACCGAATAATGTCCTCATCCCACGCGTCGCTGAGAGACCAGATCGGATAGCATCGGACAAGACGATACTCTGAGTTCCACACCTTGCTCGCCGGATTGACCGCTGCAGTCTGTCTGTCGTAGTGCTCGCGCAGGATCGAATCCGTCATTCGGCTCCGCAGCTCTTTCTGCTCATCCGCATCCAGTTCGTGGAAGTTAGGCGGCAGTTCGGAGATCCTCTCCCCGTAGAACTGCACCACGCGGGGTGGATGACTGCAGGATCAATGGCCGCGCCCACACTTCGTGCCAGTTTGTGATGCCGGTGATGCGGCCGTCTTTGACGAAAAAGTTGCCTGGGTGGATGCCTGTGTGCCAGATCATGGGCGCAGTAGTAGTGGCGGGTTCATCCGGGAGAAGGTATGGGCGGAACTTTTGCAGCAGAGAAAGATGAGCAGCGGGGGAATACTGCGCGGCGGAATATGCGCACACATTGCTGGGGGTGTTTGCGCTCGCATGACGTACTATCCATTGCTCCTGGCACGAGGCTAGTGCGAGAAGGTATTCGAGGGGATGTTTCCCTGTGACGATCAGAACGTACAGTACGCCCAGAATGTGGGTGGACATACATGGCCCACGATCCGTCTCCATGGCAGCGCGTTCTTTCCGCCAGAAATCCGTGTCAGTAACTGGGCCGATGGAATATCGCTGCATGAATTGGTCTTTGGCTTCTGCCGGCACGTCACCGGTGATCTCAGCAGGTACTGCTCCGGGAACATTATCGCTGGCAAAGTATATACTCCCGTATCTATCTCTCAGGTCAATATATACAAGCAGAATCCTGGATTAAGAACAAGTACCGGTTGAAGAACACCGAAGATAACTTTTTCTCCACAGCGACAAGGTCATCGAGAATGGGAATCCTTTCCTCCAGCGGCAGCTGGTCCCAAATCTCTTCCAGTGGCGACCCTTCGAGCTCCGCCATGAGGATATATTCCACCCCGACGGAATTCGCGCTGTCCGCACTCCAGGCATAGACGTGCGGAGTAGGGATGTTCAGCACGGACCGTACCTAGAATTCGTCAGAATCCATATATCCACATGGAATGCTCAAGCAGCAGCAAAAGCATACAAAGTCCATAGTGGCTACTTCCGACGCCGTCGTGTAGTATTCTGGCGCCTCGAATGGACGCGATATCTTTGCGATGACCGTCGCGCCATTGTCCATGGTCAGACGGAAGCTCTTGCTGTAGTCGCCCTCGGCCGTCTTGGCCATGGCGATACATGTGCGCGCCCCGACGGCGGCAGCGGCCAGATGCTGGAGTCGTTGCACGTCGAAGGGCGCGTAGCGCAGACGCATCTGTTCTTCCTCGTCCCAGAGCCAGCAGCCGCTGCTGTAGCGGAAGAAGCGCTCATATTGAGATTGATGGTCGGGACTCTGCGAAGGGATCTGGCTGAATTGGTGGCTGTTCCTGAAAGTTGAGTAGGAGAAACTCCTATAGATACCAGAGGCACAGCCTAGTGAGCGCAGTCCTTGCCATGCAAAGGACTGGAACCGAGGGACCCTCAACATGGTATGTTGTTCATCGGAGCTGTACTGAGGGGTAAACACGAACTTTCGTGGATGAATATCAAATTGAAGCCATGTAAAAGACTCTCCCTCTCATTACAGTGATAGAACAAGGCCTATTGTTCGCGAAAGAGGATGGAAGTATCATCTTCATGTTGAGCTCGAGATGCCTTGCAGCCCCTGTCAACCTGGGAAGCGGTGTGCAAGGCGGTCAGCCATTGCAGGCATTTGAAATGGCAACTTTCAACTACACGCACGCCATAACATGCAAATGATCCACAGGATGGAGCTTGTGGAGGAGATTCACGTCAGCAGTGGAGTCGGACAGCTGTCTGTCAGAGTAATGCGGGGTAAAGCCAGCCCTAGCCCTAACCCTAACTCGAATTCGGAGGAGCCCGTTTCTAAAGATAGGTAGATCAGTCTGTTGTGGGACATGATTGGTGGATTATTTTTATTTATTTACCTACTTAGGCAGGGATTATTACCGCATCCACCAAGGCGTCGTCCACAAGACGCCCCACACGACCATGTATGCGGAGTATAAGCAAAAGGCGATGCGATGGATAAAGGGGAAACCGCAGGATCTGAAGAAACTTAAGAAAGAGAGTCCCAAAAATGAGAAGGCCAAGATTAAGAAGAAATGAATTATGTCGGGGATGGATAGCAACCTTTGGTTCTTAATCGTAGGTCACAGGAAGGCATGTGTGCCAGATACTCGTCGTTGTCCGGTTGTCTAAATCCATACATACAGCTATCGTATTCTAATTCTCGAAATCCAGGATGTGGATAAGTATTTCTCTCTCTTTCTCTCTCTCTCTCCCTCTCTCTTTCTTTCTTTCTTTTGTGTGTGTGCCCTTTTTGCCGGCCGATGCCGCTAATCCATTATTCAAATAAATAAGAGAATATTCTTAGTAAGTATTTAACCAGTAAAGGCCACTCAAAATGATCCAAGGAAGATATATGACTTTGTAGCTCGTCAGATGAACAGCCCAATGAAAGCTGTTTCTGCGGTACCGAAATGCGAGAGAAATGCATAGAGGATCGGTCAGTGTGATAATCGTCCGCTTTATGATAAGTGACAAGTGGTTGGGGCAGAAGGAAAAATAAAAGACAGCAACATCCATCTTGGCCTGCTGCTTTAAAGACAGGAAATAGAGTTCTCGGAAAAATCCAGGTCCATCTACAAATATTCGTACTCTGGTATAAACATTGTACTTAAAGACGAGGAGAACCGCAAGAACATGTATGCGTCTTAGTCTAACAACGAACGAGCCTTGAAACTAGTGACTTGCTGCTAGGGAGGCATATAGAAACAACACTGAAACTGCTTATTAAGCCAAATTCTCAGCAACAAAAAAAAAAGATATTTCCATTATAATAGAGTAGAACGCTATTTACTTATTAAAATACAAGGGAAAAGAGAAAAAGGAGCACGGGAAGATGACCCAAAGGGAAAGAAAAAAATTACAGCAATGGACAAGAAGTTGATAAATCGTGAGGAAAAGCCGCTTTATCTATTAACCCATAAATATATGCAAAGAAATTGGGCATCTGATAGCCATGGAAAATCACAGCACCTTTGCCAAATTCCCATACAGGCTCGCTATACCCGCAAAGGAAATTCGGGGTCACCACCGGCCAAGTGTACAGAGTACATATATGTACAGTGCGGGGCTAGGAAGTTAGCTGTCTACTTGTCAAGGTAGAAAGATGGATGTGCAGCATTCACTGTATTTTTTATTTTTATTTTTTTTAATTCCGGATGAATTTCTTCCCTTAGCTTCTACACGTCATATTCTATCAGGGTTGGACTTGCTAGAAGTGCTGCAACGGTCATTAGGATTTGGTTAAATATTGTACTATTTATATTTCCATTATTAGCTTGACTAGGTTACCATCTAGAACGGACATAATTCTCCGAACTGTTGCATGTCATGCATGCAGTTCACATGCCTTCCACCCACAGCAAGACAACGGCTTACTCCAGCTACCCGCATTGGGTGTCATAGTATCCATATCAATCTTATCCTTCTTACAGTATACCCTCGTGTACAGTACATATCTGACGTTGTCAGCTGCCTATCATCCTGACTATTCAGCGTACCAGTGTAGTAAATAGACATGCTCCTTTCAGACAACAACCGCCTCATCTACTGCTACGATGGCGAAACGCTCTGGATCGAGCCCTGGGGTCCAAACGCCCTTCGCGTGCGGGCTACCAAGCAGGCCCAGATGCCAGGCGAGAACTGGGCGCTGCAGATCGACCCAACAGCGCCCGTGAAGCCATCCATCAGCGTGACCGAGCGCGAAGGAACGCTCACCAACGGCGCTATCAAGGCCGTCATCAGCGCGCGCGGCAAACTCATGATCTACAACGCCCTGTCGGGGAAACTGCTGCTGGAGGAGTACATGCGCAACCGGAACGATGTGTCGGACCCCAAGTGCAGCGCCCTCCAGGTCGAGGCGCGCGAGTTCCGCCCCATCCCCGGCACCGACGACTACCATCTCACCGTCCGCTTCGAGTCGCTCGACCGCCACGAGAAGATCTTCGGCATGGGCCAGTACCAGCAGCCGTACCTGGACCTGAAGGGGCTAGACCTGGAGCTGGCGCAGCGCAACTCGCAGGCCAGCGTGCCGTTCGCCATCTCGTCGCGGGGGTACGGGTTCCTGTGGAACAACCCCGGTGTCGGCAGGGCGGTGTTCGGGAAGAATGTCATGTCGTTCGAGGCGTATTCGACGAAAGTCATGGACTACTGGGTTGTTGCAGGCGATACTCCCAGCGCGCTCGTCGAGACGTATGCCTCTGTCACCGGCACGGTGCCCATGATGCCCGAGTATGGCCTGGGCTTCTGGCAGTGCAAGCTGCGGTATCAGACGCAGGAGGAGCTGCTGGAAGTAGCGCGCGAGTACAAGCGCCGCAATCTGCCGATTGATCTCATTGTCATTGACTTCTTCCACTGGCCGCTGCAGGGTGAGTGGAAGTTTGATCCCACGTACTGGCCGGATCCAGGTATTCCCCTTAACCTCAGACAGAGAGATGATGCCGTTGGAAACTGGTTATGTTGCTAACTGAACACTCCAGATGCAATGATCCGTGAACTCCGCGACATGAACATCGAGCTGATGGTCTCCATCTGGCCGACCGTCGACAAACGCTCCGAAAACTACGACGAGATGGTGGAGAAGGGCTACCTGATCCGCATGGACCGCGGCATCCGCACGGCGATGAACTTCCAGGGCGAGACAGTGCATTTTGACGCCACGAACCCAGGCGCCCGAGACTATGTCTGGAACAAGGCCAAGAAGAACTACTACGACAAGGGCGTGCGCGTGTTCTGGCTGGACGAGGCCGAGCCGGAGTACAATGCGTACGACTTCGACAACTACCGCTACTACCTCGGGTCGAATCTGAGCATCGGCAACATCTACCCGGTCGAGTATGCGCGAGCCTTCTACGAGGGCATGACGCAGGCTGGCCAGAAGAATGTGGTCAATCTGCTGCGCTGCGCCTGGGCGGGCTCTCAGCGGTACGGCGCGCTCGTCTGGAGCGGCGACATCGCGTCGTCCTGGGAGTCGTTCCGCTGCCAGCTGGCGGCAGGGCTGAACATGGGGCTGGCAGGGATTCCGTGGTGGACGACAGACATCGGCGGCTTCCACGGCGGCGATCCACGGGACGAGGGTTTTCGCGAGCTTTTCGTGCGCTGGTTCCAATGGGGCGCCTTCTGTCCGGTGATGCGTCTGCACGGTGACCGCGAGCCGCGACAACCGCAGCATGGGACGACGGGAGGCGCCGCCTGTCGGTCTGGAGCGCCGAACGAGGTGTGGTCGTATGGCGAGAAAGTGTACGACATCTGCGTGAAGTACCTGCGGATCCGCGAGCAGCTGCGCGATTACACCCGTGGACTGATGAAGGACGCGCACGAGAAGGGCACTCCGGTCATCCGACCGCTGTTTTACGATTTCCCGGACGATGAGCACGCCTGGTCTGTGGAAGATCAGTACATGTTCGGGGCGAAGTATCTCTGCGCGCCGGTGCTCTATCCAGGGCAGAAGAAGCGCAGCGTCTACCTGCCAGCTGGAAAGTGGACTTTCTTCCCCGATGGAAGTATTGCTGCTGCGGACAACAAACCGTCTGTATCGTACGACGGGCCGCAGACTGTCGAGGTCGACTGTCCGATTGAGAGCATGCCGGTCTTTATCCGGCAGGAAGAGCTAGTTGTGCGGAGCAGCTAGAATCTATCTCATTGACTGCGTTGTTGCATACTGCATCTTAGCAATTCATGGCACCAATTGCAGTGAATAAAACTATGCATCAAGGAATTATTGTTAGAAAATCGCCCAAAGAGTAGATAATAAAGATGCCGATGACGGGAATATGATAGGGATTAAACGTGGGAAGCCCACCTGGGAATTAAATAAAAGAATATATAGTAGAAGGTCCTTCGCAAGATCAAGTATTTCCCCTCAAATCAGTGCATCGAAGAGAGCCATGTAAGACTGTTCTGTGTGCTAACTGTCAATCAGTCAGTCCTGTAATAAATATTGGTTGTATTAGTTGGCCGACGATTGCGACACCGATGGGTCCGCTTTCGCCATCGCCATCGCCATCACCTTGGCGATAAGCGATAAAAATGTTTCAAACCCGGCCAAAAAGGAATAAATGACATTGTAACACGCACCTCAATTAATTTGAAACAAAACTACCCAATCAGTCGGCCAGTCAGCCAGTGAATTAATCGCCGTTCCCTGCTGGCAGCGCTGATGCCCCCATTCAAAGTTCTCATCTCTGGCGGGAGCCTCGTCGGCCTGACCCTCGCGCTGGCGCTCGAGCGCGCGGGGATCAATTTCGAGGTGTTTGAAAAGGGCGAGATAGGACCGCAGCTTGGCGCATCGATTGCCCTACACTCGCAATCCGTCCGTATATTGGAACAGCTTGGGGTTTGGAAAGATATTGAGCCGACGGTCACGCAGTTAGAGAAGGTACGCCGGTTGGACGCCAACGATGGTCGCGTCTTCGAGGAGTCGTTCCAATTGAGGGAGATATCTCGGGTGTACGTATGCGATATCATATCTATCTAGATGCATGAGTGCGTGTAACTGATGGTCTGTAGCCTCCGCTGGCCGTTCTTCTTCATCGAACGGCGAAGACTGCTCCAAGTCTTGTATAAGCATATCCGGGACAAGAGCAAAGTGCATGATCATACCGCCGTCGTTTCATACGAAGAACATGACGATGGTGTCGTTGTGACTACCAGCGACGGCCGTTCGTTCAGAGGCGACGTCCTCGTCGGGGCGGACGGCATCCACAGCATCGTGAGAGCCGTCATGTCGGAGCGAATTAGTAGGATAAACCACGCACTTAGCACGGAGATTGACCAGGGTGAGATAGCATTCTCCAGTTCGTTGTAATCCATGATTATATCATCACTGCTGATTAACTCACCCAGCATTCACAACATCATACCAAGCCCTGTTCGGCATCTCGCGCCGCGATCCTAGCGCCTCTGACTCCTTTCTGCCCGATGGGCATACCGTGTATAACGTGTACGGCGACAATTACTCAGCCATCGTGACCACCAGCCCACCAGACCTCGTGTTCTGGTTTCTCTTCATCAAGACGGGCAGGACTCAGGATCATAAGACCCCTCGCTATACAGATGAGGATGCCCAGGCTGTCATCGACCGGTATGGTCGCACCGCCCTGGGGAAGAATCATACACTCCGAGAGCTGTGGGATACCCGAATTCGAGCGACGCTGGTGCCGATGGAGGACGGGATAGTCAAGCAGTGGAGTCATGGACGGGTTCTTTTGCTCGGTGACTCTGCACATAAGGTACGTCCTTGACAATTCAACAGTGAATGATCGTCTGGTTCATGGTGCAATGCAGGTCACAATCAACGCTGGTCTCGGCGGCAACCTCGCCCTCGAAGCTGTCACTCAGTTCACCAATGGTCTTGTCGCGCTACTGAAAGAGAAACCTTCGCCGTCGCTGTCAGACCTAAGCTCTCTCTTCGAACAGTTTGACAGGGTCCACCGCTCTCGAGCGGAGGTTGCCCGGACGATCTCAGCCAAAACGACTCAGACAGAAGCGCAGGAGACATGGTTCCTCAGGTTCCATGCCCGGTACATCTCTCCCTGGTTTATCTCCGACCAGGCCAAGGCAGGACAGTATCTTCGATTTGCGAAGGACGCGCCCTGGCTGGATTTTGTCCCTCTGCCATCGCGAGATGCGGATTTGTTGGATAGGAGAGAGAAAGAAAGAGTTGGGAGCAGATTATCAAGAATTGGTCGGTGTTTGGGGGCGGAGCATTGCTGGCAACAGCGACAGCTGCCGCAATCTGGTGGCGATATCGGAGGTGACAGAGGCGGTTTAAGGCGAGTAGCGTCGTCAATAGCTGCATGTAATGGGCAATCGAAGTAGCTGTATCCTGCTTTCGTCCAGAAATGGGACAGTGAAGCAGAATGGCCATCTCAGGTGAGTAGAAAGGAGAAGATGCAGGTGCGAGATCACGCATCGCCAGCCCGCCCTAAGCCCTAGGCCCTAACCCTAGCCATCTCCCTGGTCAGGCAGGTGACCTTCGCTGCGGACATGTGACGAGGGAATCATGTGATTACGTTTTGTAGAGAGTCGAATTGTCTCCTCTGCTATTTTATACCAGCATCCTTGTGATCCTTCTTCCTGTGTTTTGGATCCTGTTGTCGTTAAAGCAAACTATGCAGAGTATAGACAGAAGCATACGTGTGATTAGAAGAGTATGTACATACATTACTGCCGTCTGACAGCTGATATACGTGCTAACAGACCTGCATAGCGTGGATGAGTTCGCTTCGATTAACCGGACTAGCATTCTATCGAAGTTCATCATCTGGTATCTGTATGCTCATTATCATCTCTATCTATTCTCTAGTCTATCGTCACTCGATATCAACCCACTGTCTCGACGCAGCCGACTTATAGAACGCATCAATCACTTTCAGGATCTTGACATTGGTCTGCAGATCGCAACAGCCGTGCTCAAGAGTCTTTGCACCCCGTACTCGAGCGAACAGCGACTCGAACTGCTTCCGGTAGCAGGCCGGTGCATTCGACGTCCCGTACGGCAACTCTGTCGGCATCTTCGTCTCGCCAGCAGCAAAACTTCCCCTTGCCTCGCGCAGATACAGCGTCGCGACAGGATAGTCTGGCACCGCGTGCAGAGACCCGTTTGTCCCGTAGATGTCGATCGCCCATTCGTTGCACCACTCCGTCGGCTCCCACGCCGTCATGTCCAGCACGATCGTCTTGTCGGGATATTCCATAATCCCGGAGCAGACATCCTCATATAACAATGTCCCCACGCCAAACTCGCCCGTCGTGACGGTCCCCGTGAACAGATCCGGAATCCAGCCCACCACCTTGTGTGGCGGCCGCGGTGGCAGTTTGCGAATCGACGAGACAACGCGCTCTGGCGGCCCAAACAAGTCGATCACGTTCTCAAGCGTGTGACAGCCTTCTGTCTGCATGATACCGCCCAGGTCTTCGGGGATCGACTGCCACAGGTCCATCCCCGCGCCGCACGGACAGCCGCCGTGGAACCGGGCGGTTGTGATGTCGCCTAACACGCCTTCGCGAATAACCTGGCGGGCAAAGTCCAGTGCCTCTGAATAGTGCATCTCATACCCTAGTTCGACCGCCAGATCTGGCCTCTTCGTCTGGATCTCCTCAGCGAGTTTATAAAAGTCTTCTGGGATGGCCGCCCCAGGCTTCTCCAGGAACAGCCCCTTGAAGGGCGCCGGATGGTCAATAGCAAACCGGGCCCATCGCGGCACATCTGGATCTAAGGCATGGATCATCACCACGTCCGGGTTCGTGTCGAGCAGCGCTTTCGGCGAGTCGAAGCGCGGCAGACGAGGCAGTCTCTCGGCCAGTTTGGTCGCGATCTCGTCAACCTCTTCGTAGAACCCAGCGAACTCGAACCCGCCCATCTTGTCGAGTACAGCGAACCGGTACATCACATGGGGATGCCTGGTGCCAAGGAAGGCGATCTTGATGGGCGGTTGGTTGGGGTCGACCTTTCGACCGTCTTTGAAGCTCCATGAGGTTTTGAGAATATCCATATCGACTATCGATCGAGCGATCAGCTAAGTATTTCCTGCTTGCTTGGAACGAGAGTCTCAATGAGATGGCAGTTGGCAATGACTGGTCACGCCGTTCATATATTCTTATTCACCTTCCCTTCTGCTTCAATCGAATGGACTTTAACTGGTTGCTGCCAATTGAACTATCCAGAGGAAGGAACAGACAGAAATATCGTGGCCTGCCGGCAATTGCCGACCAGAATGCCTACAGCAGGCTGCGACTTAAAGTAATCGATCCCCCATCTGAATCATCTCCGGGTCCAGTTGAGAAGATGTGGAATTCAGATACGAGCAGAGATGCCCGCACAGCACGGCGTTCGCCCGGCTCCACCAGTGACAAACGCCGATGCGCATCCCACGCACGAAATCCCGATATCCATCCCGCGCAAGACATCCGCCGGACTGCCTGCTGGGGAAGGCGACAGCAGTGGATCGTCGATAACGATGGAGACGCAGCGCAACGGTGCAGATTGGCATGCGTCTAGTTGCTCTGGGCCAGCTCGCTGATTCGCCCCCCGCACTCTGGTGGAGATAGACGCCTGCTCGAGCCCCTGTGGACGGTGTCATATCAAGATAAGCTGGCGAGAGCAGCTGGTCGTCCGGAGGACAGAGTGCTCCGACCTCGTACTGCCTATCGTGGTTGTTAATAAAAGGGGTCGATCGCCATGGAGCGGTCACTCGTGTTTCTCGTCGTTCTTTCAGCTGTTTCAGCAGTAATTGCCAGAATCGCCAGCAATGGGCGCCGCAGATCTTGAGAAGAACTTGTCGACCGTCGACGATATGGACGACACAAAACAGGAGACGATCCATCCGAAAGCAGTCGACGAGCCTGACACTGTCGTCGACACCCTGTATGACCCGCCCAAAGGATACCGGATCGGCGGGCTCACAATTCCAGCGTATCGATCCCCGATCGTGCAGACGCTCATCATCTCGTTCGTGCATCTCCTCGTCGTGGGCATGTTCAACGTGCTGTCCGCCCTGGGCGGCGGCGGCCAGGTCGATCCCACGACGAGTAACAACGCCAACACCATCCTGTACAGCTTGTTCTGCATCTTCTCCCTGATGTCCGGATCCGTGTGCAATTTTCTTGGGCCCAAAGTCACCCTGGCGGCCGGTGGCATTGGCTACTCGCTGCTGTCGGCGTCGTTCTGGAGCTATAACCACAACAAGAACCAGGGGTTTGTGTACTTTGGCGGCGCCATGTGCGGCGTTGCGGCGGCGTTTCTCTGGTTAGTCATGTCGAACTCCACCAAGATCACCGTTAGATGAGTATGTCAGCGAGCTGACAGACTACTGCAGGACCGCCGAAGGATCGCTGATCATGTCCCTCCCCCTAGAAAAAGACAAAGGCAAATACATCAGCATCTTCTACGGGCTGTCGTTCTTCGGCACCGTCATCGGCGCCATCATCCCGACGGTCGAGAACTGGGGTGTGACGACGGCCGGCAGCGTCAACGACGGCACGTACATCGCGCTGTTCATCCTAATGGTGATGGGCAGCGTTGTCGCGTGCTGCATCTCCAGCCCGTCGAAGATCATGCGGGCGGACGGCACGCGCGTGCTGGTCCCGCGCCAGACGACGTTTGTGCAGGAACTGAAGAACGTCGTGCTGGCCGTCAAGCGCGAGCCGCTCATCATGCTCTTCTTCCCGTACAGCTTCGCGGGGCTGTGGTACATCCCGTACCAGAGCAACGACTTCAACGGGTACTTCTTCGACCTGCGGACGCGCGCGTTCGGCAGTCTCTGGTTCGACTTTGGCCAGTTCTTCATGGCCGTGTTGATGGGATTCCTGCTCGACCTGAAGCTGCTGGGCCGAAGCCGTCGGCGCCGCGCCTTCATCGGCTGGACGTTCCTGTTCGTCCTGCTCAACGCCGTCTTCATCGGGGGCATCTTCCCGATGCGGCTGTCGCACCGCGGCGTGCCACCGGCGCATCTGATCGACGTGGCCGACGGCACCGTGCGGGCCGGCGGGTACATCGCGCTGTACATGTTCTACGGCGCGGTGGACGGGGCCTGGCAGACGTTTGCGTGGTGGGTGATGGGGGCGCTGTCCAACGACCCGCTCGTGCTGTCCATCTATTCGGCCTTCTACAAGGTGTTTGGGGCGATGGGCGCGGCGATCGTCTTCAATCTTGACGTCCGCCAGGTCAGCTACCAGGCCATGTTCGGCAGCTATTGGGGGTTGCTGGCGGGATCGATGCTGTTTGTGCTGGTGTTGATCTACAAGCGAGTCGAAGATACGTTGACTGCCACGGACCTGACAACTGCCTGTGATGAGAAGTCTTGATAGGACGAAAGAATATTAATTTTCGCCTTTTTCCCTTTCGCTTTCACCTTTTTTTTGTAGAGTTTACACCAGAAATATGGAGCAAGGGATAGCGATACGCCTAGAAAGCCTGGAAGCCCGGCTGGCGAATGAGCATTGCACAAAGAACAGCTGCCAGTAGCTGACGTAAAGTGTGTAGGTAAGAAAGCGAGTTCATTCGAAATGTTCGTTCCATCGAACAGGAAATTATAGAGAGTATCAATAGAGGTCAAGGAGGGAAAAGAATTTTCAGAGCGCAGTCGACAATTTTCTTTTCTTTTTTTTTTAGGAAGCAGACAAGCTGCCACATGACGTACAGTAAGTACTAAGGGTAGTTAGTTATCAGTCTTTTCAACTGACTTTGGCACGACTACTATTTCCACGCAGGCCCAGTATTATGATGATCATTGTAATTATTATTTTTCATCTCGAAAATAAGACATTAGCTACATGTCGGTAATCGAAGAGGTGCACGGTGCTGTCTGTCTGTATGTATCTACTAACAGACTTGGTACTATCTGTCCGCATCTTGCGTGGGTGCTCAGACTATCTACTGTAGATAACTGGTAGGTTTGTAGATTGTGACATGGACCTGCGATTGTCTTTCAACTTATGTCGTCTAGAAGGAGAAGAATTGAAGATCGTAGTGTGCTATACTCCCTTGTTCAAACTGTTGAGTTTTATTTCTTTTCCTTTCCTTTCCTTTTCTTTTTTTGTTTTGAGCAACCTATCAAATAGTGTACTGGGAACTGGATAGAGTTAGCTAGAGTATGTCTCAAACCATAGTCATTCATCGCAGTCATTAAGGTCATGATTACTGTCGCTTCCACTCCCATAAATACGACTTCATGCAATTCTCGTCGTAGCCATTCTCGTCACAATCACTCTCGAGATAATAATCCTCCCCACAACTATCCCAACTCTCGTTCCTCATCATCCGAACGAAAAGCTTCTTCGTGCCATCGATGATCCGCATAATCCGTCGCCGGTTCCGCAACTCGTCCGACGTCTGGACCAGCTCTTCGGCGCGAAGACAGAGGTCTTCCCAGTGTACCATCACGTTGCCATCGTCCAGCAGGTCCTGGATTTCATAGATCAGGGCAGATGGCGCTCTTGCCGCCCAGTACGAGTCCGCCATGCGCCATTCCAATGGGCCGGTGAAGACCAGGAACTCCTGCGTGTCCATCATGTCGGTAGTATGCTGTGCGATTCCAGACAGCCGATAATTGCAATTACTGTCCTGCTCTGCTTTATTATGTTTCTTATGGCCGGGGTCTCTGATAACCAATAGTTCGTCCTTTTTAGACTCGATAAAGAGTCACCCACATCCACCCCCGTTCTTTACTGAAATACATGTTTTCTAGCTCGGCGGCAGGCAGCCGTACCATCTTGCTTGCACCCCATTTCCTGGGCTGTTCGCCAACGACCGATCTGAGCGCGTCCGGTTCGACAAGGGTGCCACAGGCGCGGCAGTAGATCTTTGCTTCCCAGAGATCCATTGGTGCGTATAAGGGAATGTAGCGAGAGATGGAGATGGTTTACTTTTTTTTTTTGCTTTTCACTTTGATAAGGTTATTGCATACCGGTTGATGTCACGATTATCACGAGACTGACGCAGGAAACTAGCTAGATGAAAAAATTTTGTAGAATAATATTATATGACAGATCTCTGGCCAATCATTTACACAGCAGCGTATTTAACTACCTAGATAGGCAACTTGGTCAAACAGACACCGTACATATACTCTTCACATATCACCCTCTCCGCTATGACCTCAAACCATAGATCGATGGGTAGATATTTTAAATGAGAAATAAGCATATGCTAACTCGGAGAAGAAGGATCTTGATCGTTCTCCTATCTATCACGTTTGACTAGCAAATAAAGAAATAAGAGAATTATTTTTTTTAAAAAAAGGGTGAATGAAAACCAAAAGAAAACAGTAGGCTTTTTCTAAGCGAAAAACTCCCCACCAGCATTCACCATGTTTGTTATGTTGTTATGATAGTCTCTGCCTTCATACGCAAGGCTGTGATGTAAATACCATTCGAATATTTACTGTTGGTTTATTCAGAAGACCCTCGATTATATCTGTGATTATTACCTCTGAGAGGGGGATGGAGAACGGGTTCAGCCAGTAGTTAGGTTATCTTGGATTGGGGGAGGTTTATGTTGGTAGATTAAATGGCATCATCAGATTACTTTATTACATGAATAGTGAGCAGCTTTAGTAGACAGTTTCTTCTGACGAAAACTACCGCTTCAACGTCGGCACAAACCACCAGCTCAACCCCATGGCCGCAATCAGCGCCAGCGCCATCGGCTGCATCACTTCGACCCCCTTCTCCGTCGCGATGGCCCCCGTCACGGCCGGCAGGATGCTGCCTCCCAGCTGCGCCATGACAAAGATCAGCCCCAGCCCGCTGGACCGCACCTTGCGCGGCACCACCTCGGATGCCACCTGGATGGCGGCCGCGAAGAAGGGCCCGACGCAGAACCCCATCAGGCTCCATGCCACGGCGGTCACGATGCCCGAGTGGACCAGCCACGCGAGGAGCTGCAGGGCGAGAGAGGCGATGCAGAGGATTGTCAGCGTGTAGTGCTCGCCTCCCAGCCAGTTGTGTGTCGGATGCGGCAGCAGCAGGCGTCCGATGAACAGGCCGGCCGTATAGCCGGTGGGCACGTATCCGGCGCTGGAGAGAGGGAGATGGCGGACTTGGTTGAGGTAGACGACGAGCCAGCCTGTGACCAGCAGTCAGTATGCATCCCAGTTTGGGCCAGATCGACATACCAGAAATGGTGAGACCAGCCCCCAGATAGAAGAAGAAGAAAAGACTGATCAGCCAGACCTCCTTCACCCGCACCGTCTCCTTCATCTCCTCGATCGCAGCTCGGAACTTGCCCGTCTGGGGACGTTCAACTGCATGCGCAGGCGCCGCAGCAGCCGGTACTGCCGCTTCAGGATCATCTGTCCGGAGAAAAGGCAGCGAGAAAAACGACACCAGCAGCAAGACGATATTGACGACGCCCACACCCATTGGCAGCAGGTAGTAAAAAGACCATCGCCGCGTGTCGTGCGAGGCAATGGCCGTCGCGATCAGCGGCGCAATCAGCAGACCTAATCCGTACATGGCATGCAGCACGCCCAGCCACAGATGCGACGACGCGATGGACGAGACGAACGTGTTGGCCTGGCTGTCCTGGAAGGCCTGGCCGAGGGCGGCGAAGAAGAATGAGATTGCGAAGAGGGGGTAGGGAGGGATCTACGACAGCTCAGCCATTTGCTTGGAGAATTCCAGCAACTGGATGACATACCCACACGCGCAAAACCTGAGCCAGGAGGTAGAAAACCGCTCCTGCCAACAGCGTGCCCCTCAGCCCGCTGTACACAGTCGCAAAGGACATCAAGATTGCTGCCGCAAGCCACCCGGCAAAACTGGCGCCATAAATGACTCCGACCAGCCCCGTGGTGATGACGTACTGCTCGATGAAGTACGGGACCAGCGGCCCGATACTGCCGTCGTTGAGACCAGCGATGAGGAAGGACAAGCAGCAGCTGATCAGCTTGAGTTTGACGGAGCTGGCAGACGGGCGGTCGTCGACATTGTGCAGCTGTTCTTGCTGTTCGTGTTCTTGTTGCTGCTGCTGCTGCTGCTGCTGCTGATGCTGGTTTGCATGACGCAGGTGCGACAGTCCAGTGGGATATACCTCAGCTCTCTTTCCGTTGTCTTTGGCAGGACGATTATAATTGTGCAGCTCGATGCTCTTTGTGTCCTGCTGCAACGGCAGCTCCTGGATCTCCATGGATCTGGAGTCAACGTCGGGGTAACCCATTGTTGTTCACACGTATGTATTTATGTATTTATTTTTATATGGGGTGCGGAGAAAAGGCGGAGAGAAAGAGGGGCAAGAGAGTTTTTAATTTAAACGAGAATTAATCAGGAACAGGAATAGCTGGCCCTTCTCCACACGATTCCTTTCGCGGAACATCGGGCCTAACTGTCCATACTGATTTTTGCATTTGAATTAATAATGCGAGTGCATGCTTGCAGATTATTACCCTTATCTCGTATGTCGTATATCGTATTCCGTACCTCGGAAAAATTCTCCGAGGGTTGCACTCTACAGTATTTACCAGATATTTCAACAAAGTCATCGATCTATAAACTAACAATTTCTTGTTTATATAATTCTTAGATCAAATATAGAATTACATCTTAGTAGACGGTTGGAATACCTACTGATAACCGGTCTGATGAGTATAATATCCACCTATGAATAGTAGACGAGCTGATTCTTTACTACTGAAGTGCTGGTCCTGCAATCCGTAGTACTTCGCATATATAATAAGCATCATTCATGATTGATAGATCCTCAACCAAGTTGTATGTTTTCAAATAGAGTAAAACACTATACGGGTTATTTTAAATCAATCAATTTCTTTCTTTCTTCTTCGTTTGTCCTCAATCTATAATCTATATCGCGAACTAACTACAGCGAGCGAAATAGAGCATGGATTATCCTGCGTATTACACTATATCGTTATTTCGTGTTGGGATAGTATAATCATATTTTTAACCCGAAATCTGAATGAAACTAGCTAGCCGACTAATGGTAAGACCTCTGTAACGACAGAATATCATATTTCCTACACATCAATCAATTGGCAACGCCCAGCTCCGCATTGGTGACAGAATGGCCTCCACCCTGGCAGCGATACCCGCCTGCCTCCTTGACCCAGGCATACCCGGACGGACACACGCCCAGATCCTTCAGCTTCTGCTGACGCTTCCTCTCTTCCTCCTCCTCGTGCTGCTTCTCCGCGGCCAGTTTCTGCTGCCTCTCCGCCTCCAGACGGGCCTTGTCCACGCCCGTAAGCCCCGTGGTCGGAATCCCCAGCGGAATGCGCCCGTTGCTGCTGCTCGCAACGCTGTACTGCCCGATGATCTTCCGCTGCGGCTGGTAGAACACGCTGATGACGCCGTCCTCGGGGATGCGCACGGCTGCAATGTCCGACAGCTGTCCCGACGAGGCGCCTGTCAGGATCACCTGCGACGTGTCCTTGACGTGCCGCTCCCAGCCGCCTTTCTCCTTGTGATACTCCATCGCGACAATCTTGTTGTCTGCGCCGACAGAGTACACGCGGATCTGGAAGTTGCGCTTGCCGTAGTTCCAGGCCACGGCGCTGATCCCAGCCCCAGGAAGGAGGGTGTATTTCTCGATTCTGCCTGCAGACGACTGTCAGTGTATTGATCTTGAATCTAGAAAAAAAGGGCTATGGACGCACTATTCTTCCAGTCGTGTCCGTATCCGAATAGATCTCGCGGATCTGGTTCTGGCTATCCTGGTGGAACAGCCGGATCTCGTTGCCGTCGCCGCCAGTGATGATGGACAGACCCGTCCCCGGCAGCGCGTTGGCGACGCACGTCTCGTTCTCGTACCAGGCGTCGTCGTCGGCCGAGTATTTGAGCTCGCGGATCGAGTGGTCCTCGTCCTGGTAGTAGACGTGGATGTTGGCGTTATCCTCGTCGGTGCGCGCGGCCGTCAGCTGGGTGCTTTGCAGCGGCTTGACGGCGGGGAATTTGGCGTCGGTCCATTCGCCTTCGTCGCCGGCGGCAGAAGTGAGCCGGACGCGCTGGGAAGTTAGCAGGATTCAGAGGAAGTATAAAATCGAACGTACCAGACGGGTCTGCCCCTGCTTGTCGAGATAATACACCCTGGTCTTCCATCGTTTCGTTAGCCCTGCCTGCGTAGTAGAGTGCTTGATTTCAGGCTCACCTGCGTCCCATCATGCTAGTTCGTCGCCGTAATCGGACTGCCCTCGCGCACATCGCGGGCGACAATGTCGTTGGGCATGGTGTACCAGCCGTCGTCGTCGTTGTAGCACGACTGCTTGATCAGGTCGCCATCCTGGTAGTAGACGCGGATGAACTTGCGGTCCTTGTAGAAGAATTCGATGGCTCTGAGGCGGGTGTAGTCGAACATGGTGGTAGTATGATCAGAAATACCTTTTCTTGGTGGTAAGATCTTCTTGCTGTTGTTCAGATATGTGATTGTGAAGGATGAGCGGTTGTAATCATAGACTGAGGATGGGAAATGAGCCCAATATATACTTTTCTTCAAGCACACAAAGTGCACATTCTAGCTGAAGGAGTGAAAATGTGGCGACGCTTGAGAAAGCATCAGCTAGCCACAGCGTACTTGATGCAATGAAGTACGTCAACTGGATGGTTCCATGTCATACATGGACGTACACTGTCCGTTCTTGCATAGACGAATGGCCAAATCGCAGTCGATGAATGAGTCGCCATCATCAATCAAAATCACAGGATGTAGATGAATGCCGGTTGAAATCTAAATCTCATGCACGAAAGAAAAAGATCGAGATCAAGCCTGTCGTATCATCTAAGATCAAATGCTTGCTGCTGAGCTCGCCACAAGTTTCATTTATTTTCTCTCGACCAGGATTATCCCTCCTATCAGTGAGTTGCGCTCGACACAACCGCGACAGATGGTCCACGACCAGGATGATTGTCGCACAGACTGTCGTTACAAGACTCGACAAGCGGCCAGTCGTTATTCTGGACGCATCGTAGGGTTCGCCCTGGTCGAACTTGCTAGCAAGATGAATTAGCAAAATGAATTGGAGAAGATAAACGAAAGCTCCTGACCAATACATAAGTTGTAATAGAAATCTTAACACGATGCAGCTCTCTCCAGCTACAAAGAACGCATCGTGCAGTATGCCCTCGAAGCGGAATCCCAAGTCCGCCAAGCCGCGGCCTCGAAGCAAGTAGTCGACGCATGGAAACTGCTGTACGAGTTCAGCTTCGACATCATGGGCGACTTTGCCTTTGGCCGCACGCCCGAGATGGCCCGGACAGAGGAATGGAAGACGGCAGTGCGCAATCTCAAGCGGGGGATGGCGCTGCTGGGTCCGTTCAGTCCTGTGCCGTGGCTGTTGAAGATTGGCTTCAGCATTCCGCGGTTATGGATCGTTCGCGATTTTCGGGATATGGTCGAGTGGTGCAAGCAGTGTATGAGACAGAGGATGAAGATGACGGTCGATAAGCCGGATGTCAGTACCCATCTCCAGATACTTTGCTTCTTCTTCTGACTTTTGTAGATCGCCTCCTGGTTAATCGAGGCTTCCAAAGCCGACAGCAAGACGATTTTCTCGGGCAACATGGACTGGATCCAAGGCGACTCCATCACGATGATCGTGGCCGGAAGGTTTGTTTTCATCCTACTCGGGGTGTACAGTACAGTACTTTCTAACGACTTACAGTGACACTGTCGCACCCAGCTTGGTCTTCGCCTTCTATCACCTCGCCCGAGACCCCCAGCACGCGGACAAGATCCGCCAGGAATTGCAAACCGTCGAGTCGATCTACGACACGGCCGCGCTGCAGAAACTCAAGCATCTGGCCGCGTTCACCAACGAGATTCTGCGCCTGTACCCGCCGACTCCGACGGGGGGATACCGGATTTCGCCGCCGCAGGGGCTGACGATCGCAGGGCGATACATCCCGGGGAATACGACGATCGTCGCGCCGAAATACCACATTGCAAGGCGTGAGTAGCATCTACCTGTCGATGTCACGTAAGTTAATGCTGATGTTGATGCTGACGATGATGAAGTGGAATCCTGCTTCGAGCGCGCAAACGAATTCATCCCCGAACGATGGTACAGTCGCCCGGAGATGGTGAAAGACCGACGCGCCTTCTCTCCGTTCGCGCAGGGCCGGTATTCCTGCCTAGGCAAGAACCTGGCGCTGGCAGAGCTGCATTTCATGATCGCGCTGTTTGCGTCCAGGTACAAGATCCGGTTCCCCGAGGGGGATGACGGGTCGCGGGTGGTGACGGAGATGAAGGACTGTTTTACGGCGAATCCGGGGCCGTTGAAGTTGGTGTTTGAGCCGTTGGCAGGCCAGGAATGATGATCTAGTTATCTGCTTGTTATTACCTTGCAGGATGATTGAGCGTACATACATACATAACGGGCTTGCATTCGAGTACATAACCGACTAGTGCAGTTTCTAATGATATTAGTCAGAAATCATGAGAATAGGCTAAAGTGTCTACTTAGATGTACACTTGGGTTAATAATATAATAAATAATTTTTGACTATTTTCTCTTACTTTCTACCCCTACTACTACGAATATTCTGACATAAATATTAAACGTGATTCTAAACGATTATACCAATTACAAGCTAACCAATACAATCTTCTACCTAGTCTTCAATTAGTTTAAAATATTTGCAATCAGCTAGAAATTCTATTCGATCCCAGAGGAGGGGTCAGAAGAATTGTTCTCAAACTAAGCCATTCAAGGCAAATAACACAGAAAATCCACATTTTATTTATAATTTCTATATATCTGGTACGGCAGCGGATCCTCCGAAAGCCAAACGAATAAATTAGGTTGCTGCTCCGAATACAAGCCCGGTTAACTAACTTACATACTCTGTACATTATTGCATGACTTCAGCAAAGAAGCTAAAATAGTACTCTGCATGGTTGAGTTAAAAACTGAACTGACTGATTCCGCAGCAAAGGATCATCAATCTACTATGATACTATCTGCTTGTCAATTAGAATTGAGATCACCGTTATCTGCGCCTCCACTTCCCCTCTCTTAGACTAGACAGAGCCGACGCATGCAATAAACTAATAGTCGTTGTTCATCGTTTCCAAAATCCTCCATCGGTGCGGAGTACAGCACAGACTGCACAGTACACGCCACTCGGCGGAGCTTATCTGATAGGGTGGATATTTAATTTTGGCCCCCAAAGGAGGATCCATCAGGTAGCTACATACTTACCTACCTAGGTAGGGTACAATTCACACTAAACGAATCAGGCTACGGGTGAGGATTTGTCATTGCTCAACTAAGCGTTCTTAAACACCTCTATTCTATGCTGCACTGGGACCCGCTTGATTTACGCTGCTCTCCCCTCCACATTTTTTAGTCAGTGCACATGCATGCAATATTTTTAATAGTCGCTGTTCATCGTTTACACGCTAGTACAGAACAGGGCAGCTTATCAGGTAGGTAGGTAGTATTCGGCCCCCAAATGATGACGATCCAGCTTCCCCTCTTTAATCGATAATTAGTACTCCACTGCTTTCCACTGCCGATGACCACGTTGCTTACTATCTCCGTACGGGGCATGTAGTGCTGTTTGGTCGTCCGGATTTGTGTTTGTCCATCTACGTCGAGTAATTAAGTGTGTATGTACTCTGTATGTGCAGTCCGGCATCGGCCTGTCTGCAGGACATTATTGTTTTTTCGAATACTTCCAACACTCCAGCATAGAGATGAAGCTACCTAACGAACTAACAAACCAACAATAATGCATCTCGGTTGAAACCTAGCTCAACTAATTACAAAGAACCTTTTTTTTTTTGCTCAGAGAATTGCAAACTCTAACCGATTGATTTTGATAGCATCATAATAGGTTTTCTGTGATGATGTAGCTCGATGTAGCTTGATGTAGCTTGTTGGTGTTGGTATAAGTGTCTTTTTTTTTTTTTACAATTTTACCGATTGACTGGGATATTTACTCCGGAGTATGCTCTTCACACATAGCCGTAATAGCAAAATAGACATTCCTTTCTCTCTCTTTTTTTTTACTGTTGAATGGAATATCATGCTCAGACTTGATTGAAATTTGTATATACAAATGGTTCAGAACACGTAGCCTGTAAATATACATTCCTCTCTTTGAACTAATTGAACGGGATATCATGTATGCTCAGAACACATAGCCTGCACATAGCCTGTAATAGCATAGCAAATATACACCTGCAATAGCAAATATACTGTACAGTCCATTCCTCACTTTACTGTCGAACTACCGCACAACCGCCCTTCTCGGCTGTTCCACATCCGTCGACAATTCCCAATCCTGCGTGACGCGAATCTCGCCCGGATGATTCGGCATGCGCATGTAGCCATCCTCCCTCGCATAGCCATCCTGTCTCGAAACGAGGGCGTCATCAGACCCCGTCTCCAGCTTGCTGGCATCCACGGTGGGCGTCGGTTTCCGCGGCGACATCATGCGCAGGCCGATGCGGGGCTCGCTCGAGCTGCCCGTGTTGTTGGTCGTCTTGCGGCTGGTCGTGAAGAGGTGCGAGCCGAAGATCTTGACCAGCACGGGCTTCAGCACGGGGAGACACGCGTTGATGATGCTGAGGCAGGGCTCGACAGCGCTCCAGATGCCGTCGCCCACCACGGTGTAGGACAGGTCGTTGACGTCGAGCTGCCGCACGGCGACGATGCGGATGATGGTGATGATGCAGATGATGAAGCCCAGTGAGAAGATGCCTGACACGGCTATCTTCTTGCTCACGGGCATGCGTAAGTTCCACAGCATGGGCATCGGCAGGGCGATGATGATCAGGTCTAGAATCATGTTGATGATCGACACGCTGAGCCACGCCGCGGGGAGGTTGATGCAGGTGCCCGGAATCGTCTTGTCCCAGAGATATTGGAACGGGGTGCACAGGCAGAACATGCGCACGATGGTGGCGAACCAGTACGCCGCCACGAGCCCGATCACGGCGTAGGCGACCAGGCGGAATTCCCTGGTCTAGAAGAGCGTGATGTAGAGGTGCAGCATGGAGATTTTGGCGCAGCAGTTGGCGGATATCCAGAGGGGTTCAGCAGCGACGTATGCCTGCAATCAGTCAGACCGATGAAGTAAATCAATAATTATAAGGGCACGACAAGCGGACCTTTGCGAGTCTCGTCAGCTGCTTCATAGAAAGCTGTGTGGTATGATAGCCAACTCCGCCCAGGACGGTGCCCACTATAATAACAGTTCCTTCGCCAGCCTGGAAGAGCTATACCATAGACACTTAGCATGCATGTAAAACCAACACAGAAGCAGGACTGTTTCTTACCAGCGCGGCAAAGCACATGTAGTCATTCAGCGTCAGCTTCACCCGCTGCAGCCATCGTGCCTGAATGCGTAATCCCACGAAGATGGTGGCCAGAAAGAAGAAGATGACGGTGACGCTTATGAGAGTGACTCCTTTGGGAGCGATGGTGTTTGGGGGTGCCGGTGGCAGTGAAGTCGGTGGTGAAGAAGCTGACATTTTCTCCCAAGAGCGCCACCTCGACAGCAACGCAGCAACAATTCAAGATAGCAGAGATGTTGACTGTTGACGATTCACGATCTAACGTCGAGAAGACGAGGACAGTAATAAGATGGTTAAGTCGGCCATGGCTGTCTCCTCTCTGCAGAGTCAACGTGGGGGCCACAACGAGACTGCAGATCGAAGTTTGCAGGGTTGCAAGGACAGCAGGTGGCTAGCGCAGGGATCGGCGCTGATTAGCGAGCATGCGATAAACACCGGCCAAAGCTCACGAAAAGCACACCGAGAGCCGGCGGGGCGGATTATCACAGAGAAACTGCTGGCCCTTGCAGCTGTCAGCCCGGACAGCCCCTCGTGGGGGCTGGTCGATATGCGAATGGCCCAATGTTGGTGTCGAGAGAGGAGAATAATCAGGGGTAACAAGCAACAAGACAGGGAATAGCAAGAGGGGAACGAATGATGAAAGAATAGAGTCTTACAACCCCTGTCTGGAAGATAAAATATTCAACCCCTCCATGGCGACGTCTGTATAAATAAGACTACGACAACCCCGATCTCTACTCTGCCATCTCACTCGACTGTCTCCAACACTGACTGACTTCATCATGGCCTCCTCCACGTCCACCCAGCTCCCCGCAAAGCAGCACGACTTTGTCATCATCGGCGGCGGCACTGCCGGCCTGGTCGTCGCCAACCGTCTCACGGAGAATCCCAACGTCTCGGTGCTGGTCCTCGAGGCCGGAGCAAACGGGCTGGAAGACCCCCGCGTCAACATCCCCGCCGGGTGGAATGCCCTGCGCGGGTCGGAGCTCGACTGGAACTTTGCGACGGTGCCTCAGGTTGGTCGTCTGCTTCAAATTCAACTCTTTCTCTGCACATCATCCTGACTGCTCGCAACAGCCCGGCTTGAAAGGACGCGTCATTCGACAGCCTCAGGGCAAAGTGCTCGGCGGTTCGAGCGCCATCAACGCAGAAGTCTTCATCCCCGCGGCCAAAGCTGGTGTCGATGCCTGGGCCAAGCTGGGGAATTCCGGCTGGGACTGGGAGACGCTGCGGCCGTACTACCGGCGATTCCACACGCTGAACGCCCCGGACAAGGACCTGGCAGAGCATCTGGACCTGCACTGGCTGCCCGAGCCGTCGCAGGGGCCGGTGCAGGCCTCGTTCCAGGGCATGGTGCAGGATCCGCTCTCCCACGCCTGGACGCGGACGTTCCAGCAACTCGGGCATGCGCTCACCAACGATCCCTTCTCCGGCAGCACGTCCGGCGCCTTCAGCAATCCGATCAGTGTGGACCCCGTCACCAAGGCCCGCAGCTATGCGGCCAATGCATACTTCCTCCCCGCGAGCAGCAGACCGAACCTCTCCGTCGTCACGGGCGCCCTGGTCCATCGGATTCTTTTGGAGAAACAAGACGACGAGGTGGTGGCCACCGGAGTGAGAGTCCAGCTCGCCGATGGATCGATCCACGATGTCACGGCGACGAAGGAGGTGATCCTGGCTGCAGGCGCGCTGCAGTCGCCCAAGATCCTCGAGCTGTCTGGCATCGGCAACGCGAGCCTCCTCTCCTCGCTCGGCATCACGCCGGTGATTGACAACCCGGGCGTCGGCGAGAACCTGCAGGACCACCTGATGACGGGCATCAGCTACGAGGTGAACGAGGGCGTCATGACGGGCGATCCGCTCCTGCGCCAGGAGCCAGAGATGGTCCAGGCCGTGACGCAGATGTACCAGGAGCATCGCACGGGGCCGCTCTGCTCGGGAGGGTTGGGGTCGTACGCCCTGGTGGCCGTTCCCGAGTCCAGCGAGCTAGGAAACGTCCTGGACAGCAAGGACGGCGATGTCGATGGCGATTACGAGAAATACAAGGATCAGCATGCCGTCCTCCGTGATATTTACACCCTGCCTCGCGAGCCCAGCGGTTCCGTCTTCATGTTCGCAGCCCAAGTCAACCTGCACTCCCCGGCCGCGGACTTCACGCAGGAGCTTCTGCCAGGCAACTTCCTCAGCCTGGGCATCTCCCTCCTGCTGCCCTTCTCGCGGGGATCGGTGCATATCACGTCTGCAGACCCATCGGTCTCGCCGCGCATCGACCCGCGGTACTTCTCGCACCCGGCAGACGTGGAAGTCATGGCGCGGCAGCTGCTGTTCATGCAGAAAGTGGCAGAGACGCAGCCATTGGCATCGTTCATCAAGAAGGACGGACAGCGGAACCACGAGTCTGTGTTCCAGGTGAAGGACGTCGAGAGCGCAAAGGAATACGTCCGCACGACGGCGCTGTCCAACAACCATCCCGCCTGTTCGTGTCCCATGCTGCCGCGCGGCCAGGGCGGCGTGGTCGACGAGCGGTTGCGTGTCTACGGCGCGAGACGGCTGCGCGTCGTCGACTCGAGTGTCCTGCCGCTGATCCCTAGGGGGACGATCCAGACGAGTGTGTATGCGGTGGCGGAGAGGGCGGCGGATTTGATCAAGGAGGATGCTGGGCTGTAGCATCTGCAGTTGTACTGTACCTATATACAAAGTGAAAGAATGTTGATGTGACATACATACAGTGCTGTTATCTTGACTTATGGCAGATTCTATGTTAATATCTGTATCTAGATGTCCTAGCTTCGCTGTACTTTGATTTAAACAGATTGGAATGGATTACCTACCCTGCAGAGAAAGGTATTATTTATTTAAGGCTGGTAAATGACAGGAAGGCTTTCTTGTTCAAATAAAATCCTGAATTGCTTTTCTTTTTGCGCGTTTTCTTTTACTTACCTATCCCTCCTAATTCAGCTTCTTCTAAAATCACTTTAATGCCCTTAACTATAACAAACAATATTAATAACAAGGGATAAATAACTATCTTATCAGTATATACTTTAATTAATTACCTTTGTTTTTACTTATCTTGTCTTGTCTAGTCTATTTTAGAGATTTATCTTACAAAAATATTTATTACAGCCTAGCCGTTATGTTATAAAAAGTGCGCAGCAGAAGACGTATTCTTGCTGGTTTTTTTTATTTTTTAAATTCTTGTAGTACATTATATATGTTATCAATTTAGTAGTACTTTCTTACCATAGTCTAGGTACAGGACAAGATGTCAAGTTGCGTTTTTTTTTCTTGCCCCTAAAAAAAAAACCTACCTATTCCTCCTACTTCAGGGTGCTTCTTCAAGTCCTTAACTGTGACATTATGCGTCAGGACAACTGCTGTATGAGGATATGCTCCGTTCCTTCCGTTTCTTTAAGCTTGTCTATAAGGTACGAATATTTACATCTTATAAAGGGCGAGGACAGAAGACTTAATCCTGATATTTCTATACTATAAAGGCAAGGCATGTAACTTGCAGTAGCAGATGTGATACTCTCATCAAGAGAAAAAGAGATAGATTTGATTCCATGCAATCTGTATAGTACCTGTACCTTCCCATGCGTCTATACCCAGTCCAGATCGTCAAGCAGCTACTCAAACGCCGTAAACTTTTCCAACACCCTCTCCGCCTCAGCCATCTCCCTCTCCAGCACCGCCCGATGACGCTCGCTGCGCACGCGAATCACACACTCGAACGGCATAGGCCGCACATTGAAGCCCTCGGTATACGCAAACGTGTCGTACTGCCGCACCGACCCGTCCGGCTCACGTACAGGCAGGATGTCAAACGCCCAGAGCAGCTTGGCGACGGCGATGAAGAGGGAATTCCGCGCGAGACCTGCTCCCGGACAGATGCGTCTCCCCCAGCCGAACGAGCTCTGGCCGTCTTTGGACGGGTGCTGAGCCTCGCCTTTCTCCTGCGGCGTCGTCGCCACGTAGTCCTTAGGCAGATAGGAAAGCGACGCCGGCGACACGTCGTCCGGCAGGAAGCGCAGAGGGTTGAAGTGGTGCGGATTCGGGTAGTAGCGCTCGTTCAGGTTGATGGCCCACGAGTTGGCCAGGATGGTCGTGCCCCTGGGAATGTAGTATCCTTGATACACGTCCGCCTCGGAGTTGGCGTGCGGCGTGCCCCCCAGCACGGCCACGGGCCGGATGCGCAGGATCTCGCTGCACAGGGCGTTGATGTACGGCAGGTTCTTCTCGTCGTCGAAGGTTGGAGATCGATCAGGCCCGATGACGGCGTCCAGCTCGGCGTGCGCCGCCTGCAGGGTGACAGGATGCGTGACGAGCATCAAGATGCCGCTGCACAGCGTGCTGGCTGTCGTATCGCTGCCAGCGCCGAACAGCGAGGCTGGCACAAAGGAAAAGTCGCGCTCGCTCAGCACGGCAAACGCCTCGGGGTCGTTCTCGCGGGCTTGCAGCAGCAGCTTGGTCAGCGAGTCGGGCACGTTCTTCCTCGTCTTCATCTCGTCCTGCACCTGGCGCACGAGCGCCATGTTGACGGCGGCCTCGACACGGCCTCGACGCTGCACTTCGGCCTTCCACGGGGCGAGGAAGTTGGGCACGTATTTGAGAAAGGGCAGGCTTTCGGCCAGATATCGCCCCGGCACATTGAGCGAGGCGGCGTACTGCATGAACTCGAGGCGCTGGCGGATGATCTTCGCGTCCATGGAGTCGACGCGGTGGCCGTAGGCGATGCTGAAGACGACGCTCGACGTGAAGCGGTCGATCAGGGCCTCGTAGCGCTCCGGCTGGGCGAGCAGCGCATGGCACAGCCGCGAGGCCTCGGCCTGCTGCACGGGCTTGTACAGACGCAGAGCAGACGGGTTGAGGGCCTGGTGCAGCAGGCGACGCCGGACCTGCCACTGCTTGCCGTAGGGCTGCACCAGGATGCTGGCGTTGTCCCAGTACAGCTCGCCCATGACGACGAAGCGCGGGCGCGAGCTGTACTTGTTGCTGCGCTTCTCGAGCAGGTCGACGGCGACGTGCGGGTCGGAGATGACGACCGTTGGCCGGCGGCCGATCCAGAGGGTGAAGATGGGCCCGTAGATCTTTGACCATTTTTCGAACTGGATCCAGGGCTTTGACTTGGGGATGATCAGCTTGTTGCCGATGAAGGGCAGCGGCCGGGGGCCGGGGGGCATGCGCAGGACGAGGATGTAGTCGTGGAGCAGCAGGCCGACGAGGGCCAGCAGGAGTATTCCAGGCACTGCATACCACTGGAATATAGACAGTTGAAACGGAGTCATGGTGGTGGCCATTACTCTGCCGGCAAGATGTATTTTGGGAGATGTATCCTGAGTGAAGGAGAGACAGTTATCACAGCTCACTTGTATACAAGACACTCGTATACTCTGTACAACATTGACACTCCACAGGCCCCACAGCCATTCATCTCTTCTTTGTCTCTCTCTGATGCATCCCCCACTCACCGTGGGGTAATGCCGGTGCATGAACTAGTTGATGCACTATTTCCCCGGAATAAGTTAATTAGCTGTATGGATTAGCTAGCAGCTGCGGGAGTACAAATGGCTGGGCCTGGCGATACTTCCGGCAGACTTCTCCTTTCTATAGAGACTGTCCATACAATTCCCTGCTGTTGCCATGCCAGAATTCTTCCGCAAACCACCCACTGGCATCAAAGTGCTCATCGTCGGCGCCGGCTTTGCCGGACTGACCGCCGCCATCGAATGCGATCGCAAGGGCCACGACGTGCTGCTCCTGGAGGCCTTCCCCGAGCTGAAGATCCTGGGCGACATCATCTCGTTCGGCCCCAACAGCGGGCGCATCTTCCAGAAATGGGAGGGCGTCGAGGCGCAGCTGGACCCCATTTGCCACAAGTCGGACGGCGTGCACTTCGTGTCGTACCGCGGCGAGTACCTGTTCACGCAGTACTGGCACGACGAGGAGCCCTGGGGCAAGAAGTTCAACGGCCACCGCGGCGAAATCCACGAGATTGTCTTCAACCATGCGCGCGCGAGGGGCATCGATATCCGGCTCGGCCATCGCGTCGTCGACTACTTCGAGACCGACACCGAGGCGGGCGTTGTCGCGCAGAAGGAGAATGGCGAGAGGGTCACCTTCACCGCCGACGTGGTCTTCGCAGCTGAGGGCGTCCGGTCCACGGGTCGCAAGATCGTGCTGGGCTACGACGACAAGCCCAAGTCGAGCGGCTACGCGGTGTATCGCACCTGGTTCGATTCCTCGCGGCTGAAGAGTCCGCTGACGGACCATCTGTGGAAGAACGGCGACTCGCACTGGGCGTGGATTGGGCCGGATGTGCATTTTCTGGCTGCGTCGCTGAAGAATGGCAAGGACTTTAGCTGGGTGTGCACGCATAAGGTAGTCGAATCATACAAATATCTCGCACTCCCATACTGACTCTGGCAGGACGAAGCCGACATCGAAGACTCGTGGTCCACGCCCGGCCGGATTGAAGACTGCCTGAAGGTGGTCGAAGGCTGGGACCCAGTCGTGCAGGAGATCGTCAAAGCAACACCGCCAGAGTATCTGGTCGACTGGAAGCTGGTCTACCGCGACCCGCTGCCGACGTGGATCAGTCCGAAGCAGCGGATCGCGCTGATCGGGGACGCAGCGCACCCGTTCCTGCCGACGTCGATCCAGGGCGCGAGCCAGTCGATGGAGGACGGGGTGACGCTGGCCGTGTGTCTGGAGAAGAGCGGCCGGGCGAAGGTGCAGGAGGCGCTGCGGGCGTACGAGCGGATTCGATACGAGCGCGTGCTCAAGGCGCAGAAGACGGGCGAGACGACGCGCGATCGATGGCACAAGGCGGATTGGGAGGAGGTCAAGCGCAATCCGGAAGTGCTGAAGCTGAAGCGCGAGCGGTGGCTGCTGGATTTCGACTCGGAGAAGCATGCATATGAGGTGTATGATAAGGTGGTGGAGGAGCTGCGGAGGGAGCAGGAGCAGGAGAAACAGAAGCAGGCCAAGTTATGACAGTATCCAGCATTCTAGATTGATTGAATAGTTCTTCTATAGAATATACACATCTACATATAACCCATTCCGTCCATAATTTCCTCCATTCAATACAATAAATATAATGAGACAGAAGATGAAGAATATATGAATCCATTCTACGAAGCAATTGGTAAACAAGTCTCAATCTACAATAGAAGAGATAGAAGAGACACGTAGTCATCAGAGTCTCTACAAAATCAGAAACAAAAGAAAACCATCAACACAATAAAATTACCGGCAATAATAACAATAACCTGGCAGAGAAAAGTCCATGTAAAACCAACAGCAATCACAAATTCAAAAAAAAAAAGAAAGAGAGAGAGAGACCAACAAAAAACAAAAATAATAAACGAAAGAACATCAACCAGCAATAAAAGAGCAATAAAAGAGAACTAAAATGCAGCACTGTTACCACACCTATACTAACCTGTCCTCCATATTCCATGCATTCATATCCCACAGTAATAATACTCCGCACTTACTGTATGGATGATACGCAGATGGAGCTCCCTACCCAAACAGGCAGGTCAACCCCAGTCCCATAATCCATTCCCCAATTCCGTTCCCCAGTTTCCCCGCGGCGAAACAGAACGGCTCCACTCCACCTGCTTAAGTCCGGGGCCCCGCATGGAGATTACTCATAGCAGTATTACAGGCAATTTCCGATAATCGCATATCTGCATACGCAGTATTACTTCTCTTACTACCTCGAAGCTATGCCATGGATGTCCATCAGGGATGGGATGGGGTTATCCCGGTTTCTTCACGGAATATGGAGTATGGACTGTACTGTATGTACAGTACAGCACAGTACAGTACAGTGCGGTATCTAGGATGGAGGAAAGTAGGTATTGTATTAATCACTCTTATGGGGCATGGATGGGGCGTATCTAGAATTATTCCTTTTTTTTTCTTTCTTTTTTTTTTAAACAGGGATATATATTATAAATAATTATCATTATCCAAGTGGATGGTTCTGATACGTACAGGTACCTCCTCTGCCGATACTCTGATACTCTATACTTACTGTACATACAGAAACAGCTAGGAGCTAGCGGATCCCCGTTCTGCTATTAGAGCTGTATCCCCTGCACCGCTGCCTCATATTATTAATTATTACCTATTATCTCTTCCTCTGGTCTAGCATTGTGTTGTTATTCTTCTGGTTGACTGGCCAATTCAAAATAGGTATATATCTAGCTATATATCTACCTACCTACCACTATCGCCCAGATCTCGATTGTCAGGACGTATATTTGGTTACTCGACTGGTTAGTACGACTGACTGACTCGTGTCCCTTCGCATGAGGTTGCACAGCATATGCAGAATACCTAATCATAGTCCTGATGTTCCTTCATTGGGGCTGGCGAATCATATCAATACTCCTCCTCCACCTACTACACAGATTGACTGATTGACTGACTGACTGCTGACTGACTGACCAGTCACTTCGATCATCGACTGATGATAATATTCCACCATGCCCTTCGGCATCCTCGACGACAAGAAAATGGAGCTCGTGCCGGGCACGGGTGTGTACCACCCTCCCCTCTACAACTACTCTATATGTACTGTACAGTACAGTATGTATGCTGACTTCAACAGCCATCATGGCCGACAAAGACAGCATCGACCTTCCGCCCGAATACGCGCATATTCCCCGGGAGCTGCTCAAGCATGGCCGGGGGAAGTTTGCACATATCGTGCTCGTGCCGCAGCCATCGGACGATCCGGGTGATCCGCTGAATGTACAAACCCAGACCAGACCTGTCAGGGTATAATACTGTGTATGTGTGCTGACTGTGTTGACAACGCAGTGGCCGCAATGGAGGAAAGACCTCGTCCTACTCATCATCGGCCTCTCGGCCGGCGTCGTCGGCGCTTTCGGTCCCATGCTCTCGCCCGGCTTCGTCCAGATCTCCGCCGAGTTGGCCATCAGCGTCAACACGCTCTCGCAGGCAACGGCGTGGTTGATCCTGACGCTGGGCCTGTGCGTGTTCATCATCAATCCGCTGGCGAAACTCTACGGGAAACGGCCCATCTATATCGTCGCCATCGCGTGTCTTTTCGCGAGCAGCGTCTGGGCTGCGGCGTCGAGGTCCTACTCGTCTTTCCTGGCTAGTCGTATCATCGGCGGTATCGGTATGGCGCCGTATGAGATCCTCGTCCTTGCGACGATCAAGGATCTGTATTTCGTTCATGAACGCGGTACTCGCATTGCGGCTTGGAATCTGTTCCTCATGTGCGGTATCGCCGGTGGGTCGTTTATCTCGGGATATATCATCCAGAATCTGGGGTTTCGCTGGACGTTCTGGGTCTGCGCGATCTTGTTTGGTGTCTTCTTGTTTGGTATCGTTTTTCTTGTCCCGGAGACGACGTATCGACGTGCGCCGCCGTACATCCCTAGGCAAGAAGAAGACGAGAAACATTCTCAGAATTCAGACCCGGAGAAACCAGAATCTTTCCAAGTCGAAAACGCCCAGTCAACATCTCCTCCGTCCTATATCTCGACCCTCCGCATCTTCACCGGCCGGTACACAAACGCCTCAGCATTCAAAATCTTCGCTCGCCCTTTCGTCCTCTTCTTCTACCCGGCCGTCTTCTGGGGCTTCCTCTGCTTCGGGACAACCATCACCTGGATCGTCGTCTTCTCCGTCGTCAACGGGGTGATTTTCGTCGCGCCGCCGTACAACTTCTCCATCGCGCAGACGGGGCTGATCAGTCTGAGCCCGTTCGTCCTGACCATAATCGGGGAGGTGATCTCGGGGCCACTGAACGACTGGATCTGCGTGAGCTTGACGAAAAGGAATAGGGGGATCTATGAGCCTGAGTTCCGGCTGCCGCTCATGATCTTCGTTGCTGTGCTTGGCGCTATCGGGTTCTTTGGCTTTGGCGCCTCGGTGCACTTCCAGACGCATTGGTCTGGCCCTGTGCTCACTTTCGGCCTGGCCAATATGTCCATGGCTTTCGTCTCCACTTGCGTCTTTGGCTATGTCGTTGATTGCTACCCGGCCCTCAGCGAGGAGATCTTTGTCGCTATCAATGCCCGCAATCTGCTCACTTTCGGCCTGACGTATTTTGTCAATGACTGGCTCGCCCGCGACGGCGTTTTGCTTGTGTTTAGTGTTCTGGGCGCGTTGTTCCTGTTTGTCTGTGCATTGACCATCCCGCTCTGGGTGTTTGGGAAGAGGATCCGTAGCTGGATCGGGAGGAATAAGTGGTTGCAGGAGTTTATGATGGATGAGCAGTAGGATGCCAGTATCTACTGTGAATGTTGATTGTGTGATGTATATACGTAAGTAGCAAACAGGTCTGAATATATCTGATGACGGTGTTACTGTATTCATCAGTATTGCAAATGCATGTGTTGATTGCAGACTTCAGTCAATTCGACTACATATCAACTGCCTACCTACAGAATATTTATGTTCGACCTGTATTTTCCCTGCTAGTACCTCCACCCATCAAAAACAGCATTCCCCTCGCGCATCACCCTCTTCAACAGCAGCGCCTCGCGGTCCGTCCTGGGCCTGTTCGCCCTCTGCAGCTGCGCCAGAAACCGCAAAACTGCTCCAAACTGCGTCTGCTTCCGTGCCAGGATGTGGCAGAACGCTCCCGCGCCGAGGTAATGGATCTGCGGAGGAGTGATCGTGCACTGGAACCGTATTTCTGCCGCCGACTTCTCTCGCCGCTTCGACTGGATCAGGTTCGTCGCGAACTGGATCAGGTCGCGGATCGTGCTTACCACGAGCCCCGGCGACGGACGAGCCCGCGGCCGCAGCGTCTTGATATATCGGTACATCTTGATTGCTGTCTCGACGAAGTTCGTATAGATCCCCGACAACACCACCCTCGTCGCGTTGTGCTCCGTGTCCAGGAACATGGCATGCGTCTGCAGTCGGAACGACGCAAGCACCTTCCGGTGGAATGTCCGTCCAGGCACGCGGTTCGCCTCCACCGTCAGCATGTCAGACACCTGCGCCGCGCCGTTGCCGTGCTCGCGGTCCTTGCGAATGTCCAGAGTGTGCGTCTCGATCAGATTCCCGCAGTACGGAAACCATGACCCCAGCAGGCGCGGGATCTTCGTCCCGTTCACCGTCACTTCAAAGTTGACCAGGCTTTTGCTCGCGTTGACCGAGATCCCGTACGCCGGCTGTCCGTCCATCATCGCCTGCAGGAACCGCCGTGCCAGGTCCGCCCGCGACGTGATCAGCAGAAAGTCGTCGACCAGCCTCAGCAGCAGAGCATCGTCGCAGCTCAGAAACCCCAGCACTTCTCGCTCCAGCTCCCCGTAGAAGAAATTGCACAGCAGCGCCGACAGCACTGAACCCTGCGGAATCCCGTTGCGCTGTCGGAAATATTTCTTCCCAATCTTCACCAGGTTGTTGCGCACATGCTCCTCTAGCAGATCCAGCAGGTCGTCTGCGTCGTGTCTCTTTGCTACGGCCGTGTCGACAAACACCGTATTTCGCTTTCCGCTGGCCGCGTCAGGCGTGCTGAGGATGTCGTTTGCGGCCACTGCCTTGCTCACAAACTTCCGGATCGGTTTGCCATGTCGACTCTCCTCCCCTGGCCACAGACTGTTATTGTATCCATCTGGCGGCCGGACCTCAACATGCTTCGTGACGTGGTAAGTGGCTTCACAGACGACCTTCTCGATCAGCGCCAGTAACCTGGGCTGCGGAATCGTGTCGAAGCAGGACTGAATATCCAACTTGACAAAGTACAGCTGCGGTTTACCTCCCCCCGCGCGATTAATAATCCTCTCCTTGAATGCCTTCAGCCGAGGATACATGTCGCTCACTGACTGCATGGATGACCCCAGCAGCTCCGGCTTTCGCGTCTTCTCGTAGCTGAGCATATTAAAGACGGGCGTCACCAAGGAATTGATGCTGGGACCCAGGAAGGCTTTCTTGCAACCCTGAAAGCTGCCCGCAGAGGTTTTCATCACCCGTCTCCGGAGATTGATGATCGGGCGTGCGCCAGAAGCTTTGGGCAGCAGCCTCAAAGGGCTGTAGCCCAGAGACCTCCGAGCCAAAATGCGGTGGGCTTTGTCGCGTTTGATCTCTTCGAAGAGGGACGACTTGATGTCGGCCAGCGGCTTTTCCGTCAGTTGACGCCACACATCGTGTCGAAAGTAGAACAGGCGGTTGCGGTGGACTTGTGACTCAGTCACGTAAAAATTGGAGCGGATGAGCGGGATGAGGAGAGAGTCAAAGATATAGTAGATGAACTCATGAAGAAGCTCGATGCGCTTGCGCAAGTCAGACAACGAAAGCTTATGGCCGTCTGGACTGGTAGCCTGGGATGGTGCATTTGGAGACTCCAGCCACGGAATGCAGGTAACCTAGCTAGCTTAGCACTCCATTCACGTTCATGAATGGCAGATTGGAGAGCGAACCTTCAGTCCCTTACAGACCTCGTGCAGGCTGAGACTCTCGTATCTGCTCATCCGCACAAATCGGTCGACATGCTTCATCACGATCCGCTGATTCGACTCCCCTCCCTCGCCAATGCCGAAAAAGGCGCGGGGGATCAGCCTTCGCAGGACTGCGCGGCAAAAAGCAGAAACGGAGGAAGCTGGGGTGGCATAATCTGTCAAGCAGGGCTTCATGCTAGATGGCACCGCGGTGGCCTCGGTCTGTTGAGATTGTGCCTGAGGGCCTGAATGGCCAGAAAGTCTGAGCTGGGTAATAAACTGCTCTGAATCAGAGCCCATCAAGCTCGATAGCTCTGTTTGCGATGGTTCAGGGCCTAGTCTGGCAGGTCCGATTTCCTACCAGCGGTTAGTCAAAGAAAACAAACGCAGTCATCACGCAACTCACTTCGATCGGACAGTAATGCCTCAGTAGCTCAGTGTAAGAACAGCGTTGGTGACGTTTTTGCAGCTGCTGGACCAGTGCCAATGCCTTGCCGCGAAGTCGTTTCGGCAGTTTGGTACTTTCCCTACGAGCGATTTCATCCTCTCGCAGGGTGTAGTCCTTGAATGGCTGGGTCGTTTCACGACTGTCTACTGCAGACGTGAAGACATTATGCAAGCCAAATTGCCGCGGGAATATGTACTTCATGACATGCACTGAATGCGATAGATCCGTCGACGACGGGAAGCGGTTCAGCACGTCTGCTCCTGTTAGCCACAAGCACTCGTTGGTGCGATGAAGAAAACCCTGAAGTTACGTACGAATATGCCTCAATCCGAAACGGACCTCTCCTCGCGCATTCAACACTGGACGAGCATACAACATACGCCGCCTGACGAAGATGATGCTATTTGGCTTATGCAGGACATCTGTAGACTTATCGACTTTATTGGACTTGGGTTTGGTAGAGGCTTTGCCATCTGATGTCGATACCTTCTGGTTGCTTTCAGGAGTCGGCGGTGACTTATCCACTGGCTCTAGTTCTGAGAGAGGAATTCCTGGAACGATTTCTCAGCATAACGTGGTTTGCCTTGGTCTTCATTCTACACGTACCGCTGAGTTGATAGTACGTGCCCTTATTACGGTCCAGACAACAGAAAATGCCACAGTCCAACAGCAACCTGATCATAATCTCATCTCTGCTCTTCCCCAGCAAAGCCAGAACATCGGTCCACGGAGCCTTTTTGAGGGTGGAGACATGGTGATTGGGGTATTGGAACACTACTCCGGGGATGCTGCAGGCCATGGCTCCGATATTGCGGTCCATGAACTGTCGGGCCGTCGCGCGTTGAAAGCCATGAGCCAGGAGATGTTGAGGCTTCTGATAGGACAGACCAGTGCGGTTGAACAGGGTTGCTATGACAAAGTCCACTATCTGGTCTGATCAGCTAGTTGTTTCGCAACAAGAATGAGAATGGATAAAGCTATTATTTGGCTAGACATTGGTGGGAGCGATCATCTCATCTTTACATATCTGCCAGGATACATCTCTAGATACAACAAGAGATACCTACATCATCTTGCAGGGAGGTTGGTCCAGTATCTGTGCAGAGGAGGGATCGTTCTTCAGACTGCGTGAATGCTGCAAAGTCCCGTTGTCGGGCCTGGGTAATATCCTGATTGGGTTCCTTCAAGACGCCTACCAGGGTCGAGTCCAGCAGGTCGACGAGGGCGCTGTTGTCGTCGCTGCCATGGTCCTGCTTGTCTAGACCCTCGTCAGTGAATGGCGCCTTGACGGTGCTGGTCTGCTGGCGTCCCAGCGACGCGATCCTCCGGCGTCGGGCCCTGGAAGAAGAGGGCAGCTGCTCGAGCAGATACTGCCGGAGGGTCACCACGCGTGGATAGTATCGCGACAAGACTGGATGCTGGTAGCACCCTGGAGCTGAGGGAGCACCGTGAATCCTGGGTCGTTTGGCAGGAGACTGCGGCAGACCACGGTTCTCCTTGCCAGGACGCTTTCGTTTCTTCCCCATCGCGAACCTTGGTCAAGGGTCAGCCTGGGGTGGAGTGAAAAACGCCATGGTTAGGCGTGGAGGAAAAGAAGTAGCCAGACCAGCTTGCAGCAGTTGCCAGAGTGACTGGACAGTGCAATTGAATTGTCTGGGAAGTGCAGTCAACAAGGATCTCGATTCGCGTGGTGCTTGCGGGACGCGTCTGGAGTCGCGCACGCGTCGGCAATGGCAACCATCAAAGACACCAACGCTCAGCAAACACATCACCAGGGTCGCAATCCAGCCATCCGTTCATTTCCAATGGTTCACGTCATCATGACAATATCACTATTATATTCATATTATTAATGTGATGGCCGAATTACAATTCCAATTTACGCGACGACTCCGGCGCACAGACACGGGAAGGCGTTCCGAAGCTAAGTACTCTACTCCGTACTCCATCCTCCGCATCGTCTCTTCAGATCTCATTCTCCATGCTTATTCACTTTGCTGTGAAGTCCAGTCCCAGCTGTCCGGGTCCTGTGCGTCTACATCGAAAGCGAGAGACCGAGAGATTAACGCAAGTCTTGATGCACACAGCCTCGAGGAGTCCAAATGGGAAATCCTTCCGCGCGGGACGTCCGCGGGACCCTGCGTCATGGACTCATGGCAGCCACATTTGGCTTTGAGTTAGTTCCTGGGAACATTCAGGAACTTCCCAGGAACGGGGGTTCAGAGGACGTCATGATGACACATGATCTGAGTTACGCCAGGAACCGCACTCCATGTGGCTTGTTGGAGCCATCCGGCCCCATTCTGGATCACTGTTGGGTGGAGAATGGCGTCGGATGCAGGGGCTAACGTTTGGAGTCAGAGATTTTTAATTTTCTCAGAGGAATAGCATCGTCTAAAGGATTGTATGCAGCTGACACATAGGATGGTGGCGACAGCCGTGTCGCTGACGGATCAGACGGGAAAAAAGCAATGGTGAACTATTGACTATACGGAAGCGGTGATTTGAAACAGCGTCCCGGAATCCATTCCGGAATGCTGGCTCGATAAAAAAAAAGATTTTACAGAGAAAAGAACTGATGGACTCTGGTATATATCAGAAACGCTATCTTGGTCTACAAACCTATCTCGTCCATAGATCTACGGAGTAAGCCACGGGCCATCCATCTGCTGTCCGTCCTCTGTACTAGTTAGTAGCTGGTTCCTTGAAGATCTTTTTTCTTGACCAGTCTCTTGTCTGGTGCACCATCTCTGGATCATGGTCAGTGCTTAGAATGGTGCGAAACTCCTCCCGTCAGAGGATCATCGCAGATCGAGCTTAGCATCCCCACTTGTGCCTTTGAAGACTGAAGAGTCGCTGCGATAGCCATCCATCTCATCGCAATCTGCGGGTGATGTGTTATTTTTATCCCAGCACGGCGATCTCTAGACAGTGGGCGCGCTAGGAGTGCCCAGCCTTCTCTCGACAGAACTACGCACCACACCGAATTTTCTGCTGAATTTTTTTTCTCGTTGAGAGAATAAAAAATAGCAATAAAAAATAGCCAGGTGCTAATTAGTGTCCACGCTGCAGAATCTTCGATTCCTTCACCTGGGGCAGCCTCGAACGCGGATTGGCTGCTGCCCGCAAGGCCAGAATCTTCCTGCCTCAGGCCGTTGCTGCTCCACCGCTCTTATCTCTGTGAGGAATCCGCAATTTACCAAATCCCCGATGGGCTAATGTCGCTGCGTCACTAGTTAGCTAGTCGCTGGCCACGCCAACTCAGCAGCGACAGCGTGCGATCTATCAACCCGCCTACCACGTCGCTCGCTCGCTGCCAGGCTGCGTCGCTGTCCAACGGGCTGCTGTTCCGGCCACAGCCAGAACCGCTCTCGCCCACCGCCTGCCAACCGCCTCGACAAAGAAGCTTGCCGTGGGACAAAACGGAATCCAGAGCACCACGTCTATTAGCCGTGTCGACGTATCGCCGTATCGCCTATCGACCCCAGCCCCAGAACCCTATCGCCCGCCGTGCCCGCTGCTGGTGTTTCCTCAGGCTCGCCCTCTGCCTCCCCCAGAAGAAACACTCTGACGAGAATAGTCAGGCATAGCGCGTCTCTGCGGACGTCCCGAAAGCCTAGTCGACTACCAGTACGACGTCAGGCGTGGGTGGCCGATTGCTGTGCTTCGGAGCTGGCGAGCTAGCTTCGAATATGCCGGTCAACCCAGGCGCCAACGTCATGCCCGCCTGGTAGCCAAACTTGACCAATCTGCGACACCTCGCTCTCCCTTTTGCCTCCCCCTGGGGAGTGTTTCTTGCGGCCCTGGCTGCTGAACAACGCATCGACATCCCGTCTGACCTCTGCCGTGGTGGAACCTGCCATCCCGCCCTGGCCTGGCGAGCCGACCTGAGCTCGGCCGGCCGTCTCTGTCTTGGACAAGATGCCTGACGTCGATGACGATTGCTGCTCTGTTTCCTCTGTTCAACAACAGTCTCACCCCTTCTCTGAACGACCTTCTTCCCAGCAGTCCCACCAGAACGTCCTCGCTGCTGCTGAGAGCCCCCTCGACCACGCCTCGACCGTGCCCTCTTCTTCTCCTCCTTCCCCCGCCATCCTCCTCCCGGCAACCACTTACGCCCCGCAGTCACCGCAACAACAGCAACAACATCTACACCAGCAACAACAACAACAAACACAACAGTCACTCGCCGTCGACAGCTCAGTCGCAAATCATCGCCAGACTCATCCCGACGAGCCCCCGTCTCCCGATCCCCGCGACTTTTACCGTTCTTATACCGCAGATACTGCTGACGATGCGTCCAAGACTCCTCCGCGCCTAGGTAGCATCCTGCCACCAGAGATCGAGAACGGGATGACCACGGTGACCTCTCCCCGGAGAGTGTACACGCTGTCGTCGGTGCAGTCAGATCCATCCCAGTGGCCACGCAGTTCGCAGGGCCGTCCCTATCAATTTCGTTCTGCCTCCGGAGGATCCAGCATCTATTCTGGTGACACCCCTCCGCGAACACAACCGGTTCTGTCCACCGGGGCACGAATCCGGCAATCCTCGCTCAAGGAGCTGGTGGATCGTTTCAACCAGACGGTCGACGAGGTTCCTCCCGTGCCATTGCGAACCCCTCGCACAGCCGTCAGTCCAACCAGAAGCCTAAGTGGAAGTCGTCGATCGGAGCGAGATCCTTCCTCTGCCTCTCGAAAGCCGTCCCCGAGCCGGACGTCGCAAGCCGACTCAGCGTCCCATCAGAGTCCAGATCCTCCGAGTCACTCGGTCGCACAGGCAAAGGACGGCGGGAGTGAGTCACGGCGGCCGCTGTTCGGAGAGCTCCTCACGATCGACACCACAGTGAACAACCCGGGATATGGGATACCGTCCCACGTCCGCCGTAGAGGTTCTGACAGCAGCGTTCCCAGCCCGAACCCCTTCTTCCTCGAGGCGCGAGCCGACGGAGACCCGGCCGTGTCACCGTCCTCTCCGACTGCGTGGTATTTGGGCTATACGCCGTCGCTAGAAGCCATCAATACCGGTCGCAGCCATCGAAGGTCAAGGAGTGACGCCTCGTGGACCACCTGTAAGCCCGCCGTGACGAGCGACTTAAATACCCACATGACAGTGGCTTCGCCTCCGGCCCCTTCGTCCACCGTCAGCCCGGGCGGCTCACATTCCAAATCTCGCATTCCAGTCTCATCCCAGCGCCTCAGCACTGCCTCCTCCGATTCGGGGAATTCCTCGCCGTCTACCCGGGCCAATTCGGCCACGGGCCTCTACTGCAATGCAAACGCCAATCAGGTACCTCTTGCCCCAAAAGGCAGTAGCCGGCTCCCCAAGCCCAAGTCACCCACGAGTCCTAGCCAAAGTCTACGTGTCCCTCCCGCTGTGAAGTCGCCAACGCGACGGGAAACGGGCCGTGGCCATGGCACTCCCGGTCACCTCTCTGAGAAGGGATCCCTTAAAGCATACATCACGGCACCACCGCCCAAGAAATCGCCGCCCTTGCGCAGTTCCAGACCTCGTCAACCGGTGTCCTCAGCGACAACCACAGCATCTCGCGCAAAAGTGGTGGACCGGGTGTCTCATTTCCAATCTTCGAGCCATAACGACAGCGATAGCCGGAGTTCTCGACCAACGACCCGACGGCTTCCCGAGCTGGGGAATGTTGATTTCGCAGCCCGCCGGCAGAAGATCCAGCAAGCGTTCAACAAGTCTCTCGAGGAGAACGCCAAAAAGCAGGAGGAAGCGGCCGAACGCCGACGATTGGCCAGGTTCAGGAGAGATGAGGAGATGAGATCAAGGCTTCTGCGCGAAGGGGAGCTTCGGAAAATGGAGTCAGCCAGGTCGCTCCGTAAGATGGAGTCGGCCAAGGAGCTCAATAAGACGGAGCCAGCCAAGGAGAGTGACAAGATGGAGTCATCCAGTGCATCATCCCCTGAGAAGGCGACATCGGACAACAATGCAGATGGTCCCCGCGATGACTCCGCGGCGGAGAATAATAAGGAGCTCGACACCCCCATCTCGCCGGACGAGCAGGTCACTCCAACAACGCCACACCTGACCATCGATACGACCGCTCCCTCAGTGGAGAGGGAGCCGGATGCGGTTCAGGAGCAGTCTCGCCTGGACCTCGGTGATTCTCCCACCTTGGGCCAACATGCCCAAACAGATGGTGTCCGGAATACGTCACGATCAGATGCTGATGATTCAGCTCTACCGCCGTCTTCTGCCGTGACTGCAGAGACCAATGATACAGATACTACGCACTTCGACCCGGAGCCCCAGGTGGACATGCCGCTGCCAGGGGCCTCGCACCGGACCATCCTCAGTCGCATCATGCAATTACGAGAATCGAGCTCCAGCAGTGAATGCGATGAGGATTCAAATGACGACGACAAGGAGTCCATTCAGATTATGTTGGAACCGTCTGCTTCGTCTACCTTCTACTTTGATTCCGTAGATAGTGGCGATAGCCATAACGGAGAGCTAAATGACGAACACGAGCGTGTAGCTGACGAGCAGCTGAAGAGATGGAGCATGGCCTCCTGGCCGTCTTCTTCTTTCCGAGACCAGCAATCTTTGCCCGAGAGTCACGCCGACCAGAACGAGGACGCTCTACCTTCGGCCGATCAGAGCAGCCCGGAGCTGTTCGTTTCCGGTCGAGACAGCAATCAGTTCACACAACACTGGTCGACGTTGGATCGGTATCCGTCATCTAATGACTCTCTGCATGACAGGCCCACCATGGACTCCAGCGGTGACCGGAACCAGCGCTCCCACCGCGACGATGTCCCGCCGAATCTGATCCGCCAAGGCGGCTGGGACTCGAAGCGGGTAACACAGCTGTATCTGGAAGAACTTACGCGGGGGAGATCTCGAGGATCCCTGTCCTTTAGATTGACGGAGAGATCATGGGAGCTCGCTCAGCCAGATGGAGAAGCAGAGGTAGCGTCTAAGGCGGATAGTCTGACGGATGATCCTGTCCTCGTCCCGCGCGCGGACGACTTGACGGTTTCCCACCGGCCGAGTCTGAGCTTACGAGACGACTGGGAAAGTGCCTCTCCATCCATCGCGGACTGGATGCAGGTAGCTGCGGGGGACTTGCCTCCGCCCCCGCCACCACCCAAGGACGAGGAGGGCGATTCGGTCGCTCGGGACGAGGCACCCACTCCGGTGGCACCGACTTCTGATCCAGCACCTTCGAAACCAGAGGAATCTTGGGATGGTCTTGGTCTCGCGATTCATGTGCAGCCTCCTGCAGAGCCGGTGCGAATCGCGCCCACGCCTCCGGTCCCTGATCATAGTCCTCCACCGCCTCCTATCCCGGACAAGGTCGAAGATGCCTCGTCTCAACCACCTCCGCCGCACATGGTCTCGCCCAGCATCTATGCAAGCGAACCTCCATCTAGCATCCCTCCGAGTGCTCCTTTCGGGTCCGCTGAGGACGATCAGCCAGTGAGAAGCAGTGAGGAGTCATCCTTCGCCCAAGCGGGGTTCACCCCATCTCCTGAGACGGCGGCGTCTTCTGCCACGTCCCAACATCAAGCCAGTGCCGCTGCATCCAGCGCTGAAGTCCAGGAGAGTTTATCTACTGCCGAACAAGCACGGCTGAAGAAGCGCCGGAATGTTATCAAGGAGTTGGTGGATACGGAGTATACTTTTGGTCAAGACATGAAGGTGGTCGACGACATCTACAAGGGCACTTCGAGTTCGTGCCTGGACCTCTCGGCGGAGGATGTGAGGACCCTGTTTGGAAACTCGGATCAAGTGGTGCAATTCTCGATGAATTTCCAAGATGCACTTAAGCAGGCGGCAAGGAGTGTCTACGTGATGCCCAAGTCTCAACGCTGGAGAAGTAAGCGTGGCACTAGAAGCGACCAGGCCAGCCCGCAGCCCGATGCGCAGTCCTCGACGACCAACGCAGACACGCCGAGTGTGGAGCAAGACAACCAGACATTTATCGGCCAAGTCTTCATGGAGAACATGGCTCAGATGGAGAAGGTCTACACGGACTACTTGAAGAACCACGATGCCGCCAACAAGAAACTCCAGGTGCTCCAGCGGAACCCAAAGGTTGCGATCTGGCTCAAGGAGTGCCGCGACTGGGCCTCGGATTTGACAACGGCGTGGGATCTCGACTCTCTGCTCGTCAAGCCTGTCCAGCGCATCCTGAAATATCCTCTCCTCTTGACGCAACTCATTGAGGCGACCCCCAATGACCATCCTGATCGCGCGGCGCTAGTCAGCGCTCTCGAAGGGGTCACTAATATTTCTGTGCGGATCAACGAGTTGAAGAAGCGCGCCGATCTTGTTGGCCAAGTGGTCAGCAGCCGGAAGCGCAAGGAGTCGGATGTCCGCGCCGGTCTGTCCAAGGCGTTTGGGCGGCGCACGGAGAAACTCAAGCAGCAGGTTGGTCTGTCGGAGATGTTTGAGGACAAGCAGTACGATGCGCTCTCGCAGCAGTTCAACGACAGCTTCTTCCAGCTTCAGGTCGTCATGCGCGACGTGGAGATGTACACCCGAGAAATCCAGTCGGGCATGGATCGGTTTCACGAGTACGTCACTGCGATCGAAGGGTGCATTGACGTGGCCCAGTCCAACTACACGGAAGTTGAGAGCAAGTGGCACCGGTTGAGAATGGCAGTACGCGATATCGTCACCGTTGCCTTGCCGGAGCATGTAAGTAGCAATTTTGCCCCAACCGTTGGCCGCATTCTAACGAGACGCAGATCGCAACTGTCCGCAAGAGCGTCATCGACCCGATGATCACGCTCCTCAAGCTCTATGATGGGCCGCAGAAAGTGATGCACAAGCGTAATAAGCGTTTGATCGATTACGCGCGGTTCAAAGCCATCAAGGATCGCGGTGACAAGCCAGACAAGAAAACGGCCGAGCAGGGAGAGCAGTTCACGATCCTGAACGACGCGCTGAAGGATGAGCTGCCCAAGCTCTTCTCCCTCACAGCCAAATTGATGGAGGCCTGCCTGAACAACTTCGTGGAAATCCAGGTCCGGTGGTTCAGCATGTTCCAGAAGAAGCTGTCCTTCCTGATCGACCAATTTCCGAGCGATATTGAGAGCATCGTCAGCGACTGGTCGGCCGACTTTGCCTTTGCTGATGCGCAGATCCTGTCACTCAGCCTCTGCAACGGCGCGCTTCTGTCTGATGCGGTCAATCTGGTCAATTTCAACACTCCTTCGACTGAGGCAGGGGCTTCTTCTCCACGACGACCGTCGACTGTCACGAATTCGAGTGTGCGTACTGGATCCGGAACCATGGAAAACTCCCCGAAAGTGTCCTACGATTTCAGTAACGCTGGTAGCTCGAGTCAAACCGATGGGCAGTCTCAGCATGGGCGGCGCCGGACTAACTCGTCCATGTCTGCCGTCGCTCGCGCGGCCTCCGAGATGGCGAACGGACAGGTGAATTCGGGGACAACGTCACAGGTAGCATCTGCTCGGCCAAGTACGGATACCACTCGCACGGAGCCCTTCCCGTCTCTCCCCAGACTGAGCCTCGACATGCCGTTCATGAACGACCCACTGCTGAATGATCCTGAGCACTTTGAAGCGACTATGGACGAGACTACGGCATCTCCGAACGGCCGCTATTCTGGATTCTTCTCATCTGCCATGCCCATGTCTGACTCTCCGCGTCAAGAAACCCCTCCCGAGCCAGAACAATCGAAGGACCCCAAAGTGTTGTTCCTGGCCGCCAGCCTGTACGAGTTCAACATTGACCGACCGCGACAAGAGGCCGGATACCCATATCTCACCTATGCGGCGGGGGAGATCTTCGATGTCATTGGCGAAAAGGGCGAACTGTGGCTTGCTCGGAACCAGGACGATCCGAACCGGCAGGTTGGATGGATCTGGACGAAGCATTTCGCCAAACTGTCCTCGTAAACGATTGATTTTTTCCGTTCACATTGCGACGGGCAACCGACAGCGGCGTTATTGATTACCGTGAATACTGACGTTTCCAGTTTGCTGTACAACAGCGACAACAACACGAGCGTTTGTGATTTTTCTTTTTTTTTCTTTCAGCATTTATAGGCGCATGACACGGATTATGATGAGCGCAACTAATGACCCGGTTACTGAGTGTTTTATGAGTTGATTTCCTCTGTTCACATTTCCATTGTTTGTTTGTTTGTTATTTATTCGTACCTTGATGGACTATTTGTTTTTTTCTTCTTTGATGACTTACCCTATGTGATTAACTCCCCATGTGATTATGGAAGGTGTCTGACGATCGAGGGTTGCGGTGTTATTGTTTTTTTTATCCCTTTCTGTCGATCAATCTTCACTGTTATGTGGATCGTTATCCACGTCAGTCTTTCTTTTCTTTTCTTTTCTTTTTTTTGTTCTTTTCTTCTTTCTTCTTCTTCGACATCTTGCCCAGCCTATATATCTGGCCAGGCAAGGTTGATTTGACGATTATCGTTTGTTCTACCCAGTTCCGCGATCGACCTGGGATGTATGTATGTCCTGTAGATACCCATATCATCTACGCCCGAAGAAGTCAATGAAGCTTGTGGAACTGTTTCATTAAGATGGACCTGCTCGAGTAGTTCGAAAAGTATATAGAATCATTATTTGCGATTTGAGTCCATATCTACTGTCTGCCCACGTGACGCACCAGCCACAGCGGGCGGTGGGCCAGCTGCGCCGCAGCGCCGCCACTGGTGACGTCGGCGGGCAAGCGATGCGAAACGCATTTGCCGCAAGGCAGTTGTAGCTAGCTAGCTAATTACCTAGTGTAAATCTGTCCTGCGATCGTATCGTATCGTGGGGCAGTTCTTACTTAGCCTGGCCTGGGGTTGTTATCGTCTCATCTCGTACGGAGTTCTACCTGCTCCTTCTCTCGGCGTTTCGTGCCCCGCAACTCGAGACGAAAGACACGTCCATTATTTGCCATCGTCACTCCCTGCTTCCCGCACACTTCCGCGGCCCCGACTTGGTTAACTTGACGCTTTGGGTTGGGCTGGCCTGGCCTGCTTAATTTAATCCTGCCTCTTCCTCCCTTGACAACATCACAAGCGACTGCTCTTCCGTTCGCAGTGAATCAGTGAGTGAGTGGCGCGCGTGGATTGATTGGCACCACCAGACAGACAGACAAGACAGACATCGAGACGACGTGGACGTGGACGTGGCGTGCAGAATCAAATCAAAACCCGGTGACCAGCTGCTTTGCTGGTGATAGCAGACCTAAACCGAAGCTGAGTCTGGTCTTCGTCTTTCATCTATTCTTGGACTCCTTTGGATCCGGAAGGTTGTTTTGTCACATTCCTCAATCCTGCGCGGAAGACAAGACGGCCGCGACAAACGAACGCAGGGAGCGCAGACGCGGGGCAGTTGTCTAGTTAACCCTTGGGAAAAAAAACAGGATTGATTGCATTGTTTGATCAGTGATATTCTAGCAGACTTTTTTTTTTGTACAGTACGTCTGCACTTCCATTCTACCGCCCCTGCGCTTTTTCCATATTGTATTGTGAATCGTTGCGCGCACCGAGACGAGTCAGACGAGTCACAAGGGAGTCACGTCGACAGTCATAATCTCCGCTCATCGTGTTGACCTTGACCAGCGACAGTCGCGTTTCAGACACGGAGTTGAAGTCATCAGTCAGCACTGCAAGTGGAAGCTCGGATAAGCATGCGTGAAGGGAGCAGCTTTGGAAGGCTGCAGCGAAGGATGATGGGGAAACTGGGGGAATCGGTAGGTTGCTAGCTGTCTGGCCGACGTCGATGCTCAAGCTGACGTGACGGGCTACCTTGCAGTTGCATCCTGACGATGCATATCTCAGCTGTGAGTCCATTCCTTTGAAGTTCGTGGGTTTTTCTCTGCTCAGCGACTGATTCGAACTGGTTTTAGATTATGATATCCGATGTAGGTTTCTACCGTGCACGTCTGTCCGTTCTCCAGCTGATCGCGACAGTAACGCGAGGCGATGTCCAGACGTTGAAGAATGACTGGATTACGGATAATGTGAGTGTGTTGTCGTCTGTCGCCATTGTCGGGATTGTTTGCTGACTTGACAGATCATTTCCTTCTGGGAAGAGTGAGTGCAGTGCCGTTCCAGCATCGGGTATAACCCAGCTGACTCGTCTAGATACCTCGAACGCGAGTTTCTGTCGAAATTCAAACACTCGAATATCGTCCTCCTCCGCCCCAGCATGTCTTTCATGCTCCTACAAACCCCCGACCCGCGCACCGTCCGCGACGCCCTGCCCAACTTCACCGGCACCACACACGTGTTCCTCCCCATCAACGACTGCCGGAACGTCGCCGAAGCCGAAGGCGGCACGCACTGGTCGTTGCTTCTGGTCTCCATCATCGACCGGGTTGCGTTCCACTACGACTCGCTCCCGCCAGGCAACCGCATGGAGGCGTACCAGGTGACGATGAAGCTGGGCGCGCTGCTCAACCGGCCAATCCGGTTCGTGCATCTGGACGACGCCCCCGTGCAGGAGAACAGCAACGACTGCGGGGTGTTTGTGTGTCTGAACATGCGACATCTGCTGCTGAAGCGGCTGCTGATGGCCAACTCGAACGAGAAGATCAGCATGAGTCTGGGCGGGCGGAAGGTTGATGCGAGCGCCGGGCGGAAAGAAATCCTCAAGATTATTGAGGGGTTCAGGAAAGAGGGTGCCAGACGAAGATCGTACGTCAGACACTCTTGCTGTGACATGACTTTGTACTAACTGATAGGTCTAGCACGAGTCCGTCAGAGAAGCAATCTACGAGTAGTCCGCCGAGGATCGAATGACAGAAAGAAAAATAAGAAAGAGGAAATGTGCATGATGACGAACAAACAATAAAACGAATCGTTTCTTTTCGGCGTAGAACTATCCCCGTTCTACCAAAAGAGCAATGCTTTGCTTTCCTTCTCGGGTTATGATCATATCATAAGCTATCGCTTGGCGTGGCGAGGCATGCGTGTATTACGTTGTATTCTGTTTTGATGTTTGTATGTTGTGTATGACCGACTGTCTGACTTGCATGGCGTTTTTGCTTTTTTTTTGATTCCGGGTCCTGTTGGTTTTATTTTTTGGTTTTATTAATTTCTTGTCTTATTGTCTTATTGTATTGCATGAATGAATGAATGGAAAGTGTTACGAAATATGAAAACAATTTTTTTTTTGCTTCGCTTCTCTGCTCTTCTCTTTTCTTCTCTTTTGAAGTGAACCGGTGGAGAGGCTGACAGAAATTAGGGATACCACCATATGGACTCTCTATCCATCAGCAATGATGTATGGTATGGTATGTTACCCTGTAAATAAAATAAATAAATAAAAATAAATACATATACAGATAGCAACTTAGGTAGGTATTTGTGCCCTCCATTGGGTTTATTTGGGATCTTTCCCTTTTTTTTCTCTTTTTTCCACTTTTTTCCACTTTGGTGAGTGAGTGAGTGCTCAGGGAGGGAGGGAGTACTGCTTTTCTTTTTCTTTTTCTTTTTCTTTTTTCTTTTTCTTTTCTTTTATTTATTTATTTATTTCTTTTTTTCTTTTTTTTTGTATCTCTTTTTTTTGTGATTTTTATGCATGCCCTTGATTTTGATTGCAACTTGCAAGCTTGAATTTCAAGCTGGCATAATAATGATAATGATATTTGGGGGTTCACCGCAACAGATCATATCAGATCAGATCAGGAGGAAGAGGGGAGGAAGAGGGGAGGCTAAATGGAGAGAATTGGATCCCATTGAATTGAGTTTACCTAGGTCCTAAGGGTCCTATCCTAAGCTTGGTGGAGGAAACACATGAAATTTCAGGGTCCCTTCTGTCCTCCAACTAGGTAGGTACCTTACATACATACATGAATCATGATGGACAAATCCTTACATGTGATAGATGGAGAGATAGGAAAGGGTCACATCATCCATGTGACGAGGTTGAGTTGGACCGACCGTCCTGGAACACTCTGTCTTGGTCCGTCAAGGTACTGTACATAGGTCCTTGTATTTACTGCGACAGTTATTTTTTTATAGTTAGAATGGTTATTATACTGTTAGTACTTAAGTAATCTTTTTTTCTTTTGAAGAGATATTACTTAGAGGGAACATTTAATTTTTAGGAATGGTTTTTTTAAAAAAAATATATTGCCATTACTTCGTATATGTAAGCTGTAGCTCCTTTCTACAACCTCAAGATTTAGATGGTTTGGAATTTAGATAGTCTTGTGGTTAGATTAGATTAGATAGAAATTGAAAGCCTCATCTTCTTCGTAAAATATAATCACATGATATAGCTTAGCTTAGTAGATCATGATTGTACTGTACTGTATGTACAGTAGTTCAAGTTATACACTCGATAGTAAAAAAAATAAATAAAGCCTTCTGAGTCATAAAGGAGGTTAGAAATGTAAAATAGGAACGTGTTAATTTTTTTTCTTGCTAATGGTTAATTATTTTTTGTTAACATTATTTTGTTAATAACTGGCAGGTATGTAGGGCTTTTATATAACATTAATCTTCTTTATAAAAAAATGTCAAGAAACTGTCAACTAACTGTTATTTTTTTTAACTCCCCTCGTCTGGTATGGCACATTCATAGTTATTTCTGTTTCAAGTTAGATTCAAAATGAGGGAAAGGGGGGGAAATCATAATATGCTAGAGGAAGGGGAAACAATCCTCCTTACATACAGTACTTTCTACCTACTTGGTGGTATGTTTTTTTTTTTGAGGCACTGGAGAAATGTGCTTCAATTTAGTGCAAAGTACTCACTCACTGGTTTGTCCACAGCTCTATTTAAGAACTGAGATTAGACATAGAGTATGATCCTCTCCTCTCATCGTGGTGGTAGTGATGGTGGTTGTGAGAGTGGTAGTGGGGAGTAAGGTTGTTAAATCGTCAAGGAGGGTTAACAGGAAGAATGAGAATGGGAATGGGAATAAGAGTCAATAGGCTACTGTACTGCTGGTGATGGTCCATTGGTGTGAGTGAGGAGAAGAGGGTAACACTCCTGAATTGTGGTTGAGAGGGACTGGTGGAAGCTAATATATATATTGGCACTACCGTGAAGAATTGAGTATCCAATGCAAGGTCCTGCGGTGTTACCTCGCAAGTTGTCCACGGAACCACCAAGATAGGCAATGGATAGTCCGTTTGTGTAGCCACAGAGCATGGTGATGGTACTACTGTGCTAGAAGGAGACGATGCTAATTTCTCGATCTCTCCTGGTGCTGGGGTTCTAGGAGTATGAATGAAAGAAAAGGCGCTTCTGCGGTTTAACGATGGTGAACCCAGACTTCAGAAAAGGGGATAAAAATGGTCCATCCTGGATACCAAAAGACCTCTCAATTAATTAATTGAGACAAGGGAATATGAAATCTAAGCTTTGTCTAGAGATATGCTACCAATGTAGCAACTTAAAATGGGTTATGTGACTTCTAAAGCAGTCGTTTTTCCAGCTAACATATGTGACCTTAGTTAAGCGTAGTATAGTATATAGTCATATATGTCATTGACAATAGAGCTCATAGAAACCTTAGGTACTCTACTCTGCCACTATTGGCAGCAGTGCAATTTGCCATGATTTTGACTCTATTTGCCTTGGGTATACTGCCTTTTTTTTGTTTTTTTTAATCAATGTTCATTCCTTTATTGGTAAACATTGTATCTACCAAGGGGACTTTTCCTGTGCTTCTTCGTAACTGAGCCCTTGGGCAATGATCCAGATCAACTGATTTTACTGGTGTTGTAATAGCTGACTAGAATTAATTAGATTTGTGTGTCCATATGTTACGCGCTGGGTCCAACCGTAGTCGTCGATACTTAACGATGGTGGTTAGGGAAGGATCAAGGAGTCTTCCTGACTCTATGTCGTTCACGAGCACGCGACGATCTAACCGATCCGGGTCTCCTTCTTCGAGACAACGGCCTACCTGGCGAAGGGCTCTTCCTCGAACGACCTCTCACAAGCAAAGGGGTCTCGCAAAGGTGCACGATAAGGGTTCTTCAGATGGACAGATGACAACGACTAGGTCAGAGGCAACGCCTACTAGAGCTATACCGAAGTATACCACTAGTAGTAAGAAGTCTTACTGACCCCAAAGCAAGTATCTTAGTAACTCAGGTTGAATGGATTGAATTGAGCGCGAGTAAGGAAAGACTAGATACATGAGATTGAGCCCCCTTTTTTAACTTCTGTTTTGGTCCTCCATCTCCTTCCTTCTGTCGGTCCTTGTTGGACCTTCTTCTCATGGTCCATACTGGACCTCCCTTCCACGGTCCTTGTTGGACTCCTCTGCTTATCTTATCAATGGACCTTCCTAAATCACGTGACCTTGTATGCCTAATCCTGTCAATCTTGCGGGGTAGTGTTTCATCCTGTGTTGCTGTGTTGGACAGCGCTCCGTTCTGTTGGTTCGTAACACCATAATGCTGTACTATACCTCGGGCCCTCAGTCTCAGTCATCACGCGATGTAAATAAAATAGAGTACATACATATAAAGAGAGTACTGTACTACCCAATTTCATTATGAAAGAGAGAAAGTAGTGAAATTCTACCACACAAAGAATCAAGAAAATAGGAGTGAATTTAACTAAAAATAAAAACGTACAACAGCTGGGATTCGCTGGTGGTCACCCACCCAACTACTAACCAGCCGGCGTGTGGCTTAAGTACGGCTGAGCGGACGGGAAGCCCTGTTTTCCACACCCTATGGTCGTACGTGCCAGACAGCAGCAAGAAAACGGTTTATGAGTTGCAGTAGCATATTTAATATAAAGAGACCAGGCGCCAGATTGATAACCTAAATTAATCAGATATACAGTAGAAACTTTTTGACTGGCAACCAGCATAGCTACATACTGAGCCTTCGCAACCGGGTCCAAGCACGTTATCACTTGTATGTACAGTTCTCACACTACTCGATCAAGAATTATACCCCCCCAGTCGTGTTAAAATCAGAGCAAAGAAAATGCCTAGGCAGTAGTAAAGTCAGAAAACTACAACAGCTGGATTATGTATCGAGCAGCAATACTGACCAACAAAGAATGTAGCCAGCGGGCTTCTTGTAATCGAGTCAAGCCTCTGGCGAAAAGTATCTGCTATTCTGACTTCGGTCATTACTTGCGATTCGGTCTCTTCCTTTGACGACGATTCGGGTATTGCAGGCGTAGTCAATGGAACTTTTGAAGTTTCAGCTTCGCCTGCGATTGCTTCTGCTTCTTCCTCCTCCGCCTCATCATCACATCAATTGGATTTATCTTCCGATCCAACGCCTTCTCTAGCCTTCTTTTTGGTTTAGGACTGAGGAGTTCCTTCAGTTCTGCCGCGTTTTCCAGCTGCCAGAAATCGACGAGCTCATGAAGCGTGGCTCCTCCATATTTTCTGAGAAATGTATTCATTTTTTTGTTAGTGATAGCAAGCATTATTTCATCAGTCCATTCTTCCGAAGTCATGGTCCAAAATTCGCGCGAAGTCATGAACGAAAATTCACGGCCATCGTAATCAGTATAGTATAGTTGCAAACTCTGATCCGCACCGGATTTCAAAAACATCTCCAGAAGTTCGCCAAACATCCGCCTATCTGCCTGCTCATAGTCAGAGAGACGAGTCACTGCTGTAATGATAGTCCATTCCCAGATAGTAAGCGGAGACACACTGTTTTTCCAATGGCCGAGGAGACGGGGGTTCAGGGGAAGACCGTCCCTCAAACGTGATATCAGGAATCGTAATGCTGTAAGATTGCCTGAGTCATAAACACCTCTCATGATGGAGCTAAAAAGTCTACCAAATTTGACTTCATCGCTAAGAAGGGTGGGATCTTCGGTAATCTTCCACGAGATGTAGTCCACATGTTGTAGACATGCCGCTGTGTACAAAACACATACAAACGCCACTCCAAATTCATCCTGGAGCTCATCTCTCTTGACAATCAAAATCAAGTTCACCTTCTCGATCTCGTCCGACGAAATCCCTTGGAAATGAAGAAGCTAGGTTTGGAGACATTCAAGAAAAAGGAAAGGGTCTACATCCTTTGCGTGTAGTTGTCGAAGGCGAAGAATTTGTTGAACTTCAAAGGCTAGCCACGGTCCATAATCTGGATCGGATTCCTGGCCAGAAGAAAACTTCAATTCTGCGAGGAATGTCTGACAGATTGCGTCGACAACATCATATCCCTTACAATAATATGCCATGCGGGCCTGAATGCTGTTTCCGGACACAAAGTCGAAGACAGAGCGGTGGGTGAAAGTGACAGACTGTGAGCAAACAGGCTTTCTCCATTCGACTTCGTCATGTCGTACTTCAAGAAGGCCCTTGCATTGACCATTGAGTCTGCGTTGCGCCCGTTCCATTCTGGAAGTTATTTCATCGTTGTTCGAACTAGAATCCTTGAAATCCCTATCCATAGCAAAATTACCGTCGGTATCGTAGTCTTCAAGGAAACTGTATCGCAGTAGAGACATCTCCAGACACTCGGACTTTTGCAGCTCCAGGACAACGGCAAACGTGCGATAGGCTGCTCTCCGGTCGGATGGGCTAATCGAGTCGAGAAGATGGTGAAACAGGGGTTCCATATCCTGAGGCATGTGTCGAACCTTTTGAATGAGGCTAGAAAGTCGATTATCGTACTGCAACCCTTCCCTGACTGACTTGAGGACCAAAGCGACCCACAGGAAGACCCCGTCGGCTCTGTCGATTATTTCTGTCACCAAGGGTTCTTTATTATTGTCTGCACTCACGCCATTCGTTTCGGATATCTCGAAGCCGTTCAATCGGTGTCGGACGACACTTTCGATATCCTTGCGAGTGAGATCCTGTAGCCGGAGTCTCTTGTCGTCACTGAAAGCGTTGCGAAAGACTTCATATTCCCTGCTTGAAACGCAGAGCTTCACGTCTGCCGGTGCGGCCCTGGTCCAACTGAAAAGCAGCTCAACCAGATCCCTATAATCTTCCTGACAAGTCTCTTCGTATTCGTCCAATCCGTCCATGGAAATGCATAGTCTGTGTTTCTCGTACAACTGTTGATTTGGATGAGTCGTTCAAACGCATCTCGGATCTCCTTTTTGGAGAGGTGCAGCTTCGACCTAGCTCGCCAGTCCAGCGACATCATCTTCTGCCACTGCCGTGGAAGCACAGAAGGGATCAGATCCGGACATTGTTCTAGAGTATCATGGAGGAGAGAACGAAGCAGACCGCTCAGCGATTTTTCATAATCCCCACCAGCCCTCCAGAAGAAAAATTGTGCAAATACAAGCTCCTTGTTCCCTGCCCACTTTTGCAACAGCTCGGTTGTGCGATCGTGCTCGCACAGGTATTTCATCAAGGTAGACTTTCCCGATCCCAGTTTGCCAGCAATGTGAAAAATTCCAGTTCCATTTGCCAGCCAGGTAACGAACAGGACTCTATTCGGTTGGTCACTGTATGCAATAACTTGCGACCCGTCTTCGATATTCCATTGAAAAGACTTGTCTTCGAAAATCCATTGAAAAGTATCAAAATGGGCATCATTGATTTGGTCAAATCTCCAATGCATGTTTTCAAAGGCCAGACTCTGCAGGATAAGGAGTTCTGAAATCGTCCGGTCAGGGACATCCAGGAGGTTTCGAAGCAATTGTTGACAATCTAGGCCGATGGATGAAAAATTGAGTCCTGCTTTGAGCTCCTTGATCTTCGTCTGAAGCGAAGTCAATTCAGCGGCATTAGATTTCGCCAAGTTGATCAGCTCTTGGAGACTGTTTTTTATCTTCGATCTGTCGCCAATCGTCAGTCTTCACCTGATGAAGGTAAACTGAAGTAAAGCTTGAGGGATATAAACCTATCCAGAGTCTCCAGTTGTATGGTTAATTGCCGCCGGCAATTCTCTAGTCCTTCCTGCAGGCGAAGCTTATCGTTTTCATGCCACTTGTCCCTGACTGCGGTGAAAAAGGCTTCCGTCTTAGATTTCTGCTTCTTTGGTTTCGTTTTTTTCAATCAGTTCTAGTATCCGCTTCGATAATCTCTGGCATTCCTTCGCAAGACTGCAAATCGCCCTCTCCTCGTCGCTCTGGACGCAAGGAAGACCTGGCAGTGTGAGTCTGGAAGCCCAGGCCCTGATCTCAGTGACGACGATTTCCAGAGTTGCATTCTGGGCTGTGGATCCAGTCGTAGAAAAATAGATCTCCCGGGCGCCACCAAGGAGTTTTGTGCCAAAGTCAACGAACAGGACGATAGCCGATGCGAGACCGATCGCGGTAAACGGATCCATAGGTATATACTAAGTAAGGCAGGCACGTCAGCAGCGAAAGGAGGCCATCGAACTACCTACGGCAGGCACGTACTTAAATAATGGCGCCGGACAACGTGGCACTCAGCCAGCCTCTGTCATAGCTCGAAGAAAGCCTCGAAATGCAAGGCGACGAAACAGGAGTGCGGCTGAGCAATGCGTTCGCATCGGCAATACAGACCCGTTCCGGCTTGCTGTAATCGGGTTGACTCGCCTTTTGGCTTCTGAGCAGCAACATGCAACAGCTGGGATTTGCTGGTGGTCACCCAACCAACTAGCTAGGTACTAACCAGCTGGCGTGTGGCTGAAGTACGGCTGAGCGAACCGGAAGCCCTGTTTTCCACACCCTATGGTCGTACATGCTAGATATGTCGAGGGGGGGAGGATTATATGGCAGGATGCTCTCTCATTTTTATTTTCCTTTTGGGTAGAGCCGGAAAGAGAGATCAGAACATATCATATAATATGCCGCTGAAATGTAATGCATCTAGACAAAAATAAAAAAAGAAAAAAACCTAGCATAAGTGTGTAACTACATGCTTTTTAACACTGTGAGAGCTCATTCCGCTCAGAAAGAAGAATCGTGAATAGGGTCCTTACGGGAAATACTGATTTTGTATTTGTGTATTATATTGTTGTGTTATGTCGTGCATATATAATTCTAGTATTCGAATATTCGAACGCCTATCTATCTCTCTATCTGACATTCTCTCTTCATGATGTATGATATGTACCTGTAGAATATAGTGCCTTAACTAACAATGCTAACAACAGCAACACCGATATTCTTCCGGTATGGGGTCGTTATCATCGTCATCGTAATCGTCATAATCAGGGTCAGAGTCAGAATCGTCATCGAAATAAGAATCCTCATTATCGGCTTCGTAGCCTTCTTCGTCCTGAATCATACCGTTGTCGCGATAGGGATAGGGATAGTAATAGTGATTACGAGAACAGGAATAAGGATTCGGAGGATACTTAGGATAGAAGCACGGCTGACCCGCATTCTCCTGTGTCTGTGTCTGTGTCTGTGTTTCCTTCCCTGTTGCTGTCTCTGCTGAGAAATGTTCGTATTTTCGTTTTCGTTGGAGTCCAGGCATCGTGTTAATGTTCATGTCGATACTGTTGTCATTTTCTTCCACGGGACTAAGACAGATTAAATCCTCGCTGTCGAGGTATGCGTGTTTTGGTATCGTCTTGGGACTGATAGGGCTTGATATCAAGCTTGTATTGGACTTGCTCTCGATGACGTTGGTCTTGACATTGTCGAAAATATCCGTTCTGAACGATGGGGGTTCGGCATTCCAGAAATCAGTGTCTTCTTCTGAGCCATCCTCTTCATCTTGATATCCCTCCGAATACTCTCCTGGGTATATCCTCTCGCATTTACCAAGGGATGGGCCCTGGCATTGCCATTCCCATTCCTCGTCCTCGTCCTCTTCGTCTGTCAAACCCATATTCCGTGCTCCGTACGGAAGTCGCGTGATCTTCAGTATGATTTCTTCCTCTGAGTCGTCGCCATCATCCCAATGCTCTTCGTCTGATTGATTCTGCAGGTGTAGTTCCTTCGGGACGAGACACACACCGAGTCGGGTATGGCGGGCCAGTCCGAGACCAATGTCCGAGGAGGAAGCTGTGTAGTGTGCAGAGGGTGTGGAGCAGCGCTGTGGCATGGTGTGATTTGATGTGATATGATACGATACTATTCTGATGAAGATAGCTGGACGAGAAGTCGATATGGTAGTGTATCTAGCCAGGGTTCCGCGAAAGGAATGTCGAATATGACGGAAGATAGATAAAGAGGAGTCAGTAGGATGAGTAAGGAGTATGAAGCATGGTTGTCATTCTGGGGAGACATATATATTTATATGGGTTAATGAATACAAACTTTCTAATTTGTCTCATTATTATCTTGTTATCTTCACTGAGGAAATACTGATACCGTCGTGCAGAGAAGATAAAAACAAAACAAAGAAAAAAAAATGTACATTACTTAGAGAGACAATGTCTCTCTGTCTCTTTCACTTCTCTCTTGCATTGTTCAAAACACATAAAAATCTGTATCTTAAAAGCACTGGATATGTACATACACACAGAATGTAGTCTTCCTGAACGTTAAGACCTATGCTCGATGAAAGAAAAAGGACAGAGCACAAATTCTAATGTAAGAATATATATACCTACTGGGAAAGTCATTATTAGTCAGGGACTCCGGATATGGAAATTTCCCGTTTCTCTCTCTCTCTCTCCTTTTTTTTTAGGAAAAGGGAAGAAGAAAGAAAAAGAAATTGATACTTGATAATGGTCTTTGTCTTTAATTAAGTCTTCAGACTCCGGATTGTATATGCCTATTGATTGAACAAAGAAACCAGAGAACACGAAACAGATACTGTATTCACGCCTTCCTTCATAGAAAAGTATTTATATAGATAGATTGAAATTCGACATAAACACACCATATTAAGTTCTACTTAAGATTATAATTTATAAGAATCTCCTATTTTTATAGTCTTATTCCACAAATCATCACGTGATATCCCCGCGGGGTAATACTTAAACTCTCCGGATCCATTTACTCCGGAATTCTCGCCGGGGAAAGGAAGTCCAACAACCAGACAAGACAGACCGGAGGTTCACTCGCGCATAAACAACGACGAAGAGCCAGCTGGGTACATAATCCATTTCTGATTTTGTATGACAGAAGAGAATCATTGTACTGGACATTGAATTCAATGTCACGCACATAAATGCAAGACCTGATGACACTTAGGGGTAGAATTTGATATAGTATATATTGCCGAAATGTCTTCCTATGTAAGTGTCATACCAATAATTATCTCTGCATGGATAGACCCGCTAATGCCTAGTTCAAGCACGCCTGCTCGAGAGCATTTTCCACCATGGCACGCTACACAACTAAGCAACACAGTATCCCTGCGGCCTACTACCGCGGCGGAACGTCTCGCGCCTTGATCTTCCATGCCAGAGACCTCCCTCCCAACCGCGCAGATTGGGCCCCCATCTTCCTTGGGACCATCGGCTCGCCCGACCCCAATGGCAGACAGCTCGATGGCATGGGCGGCGGCATCTCCAGCCTGTCCAAGATCTGTGTCGTGGCGCCATCTCAACGCGATGACGCCCAGATCGACTTCACTTTTGTCCAGGTTGGCGTCAAGGATAGCCGGATCGACTACTCGGGCAATTGCGGCAACATGTCGAGTGCCATCGGGCCGTTTGCTGTTGACTCCGGACTGATCGACCCTGGAGAAGGTTCTTCATCTGTGACCGTGCGCTTGTACAATACCAACACGGACAAGATCATCCATGCCACCTTTCCTGTTTCCGAAGACGGTAAGGAGGCTGTCGCTGACGGGGATTTTGCTATTGATGGCGTAGCCGGCACAGGGGCCAAGATCCAGCTCGACTTCATCGACCCGGCAGGGTCCAAGACAGGGAAGCTTTTGCCAACTGGCAACGTGGTGGATGTCATCGATGGGATCAGAGTGACATGCATCGACGCCGGCAATCCCTGTGTCTTTGTGAAGGCGGAGGATCTTGGAGTAGATGGGACGATACTGCCTCATGACACGGATGCCCGTCCTGACCTGCTGGGATCGCTAGAGTCCCTCCGCAAGAAAGCCACCATTGCCATGGGAATGGCCCAGACAGCAGAAGATGTTCCTCCCTCCATACCCAAGATCTGTTTTGTCTCCAAGCCCTCGTCACACAGGCTTCTGTCTGGGGAAACGCTCGACCCAGATTCCGTGGACGTCGTCGTCCGTGCCATCTCCACCGGCCAGCCGCACAAGGCGCTGCCTATCACGTCCGGATTGTGTGTCTCAGCAGCGGCGAAGCTTGCAGGTTCTATCGTGAACGAGTGTCTTCCAGAGGGCTCAGCCGAGAAAGCAGAGCTGATAATCGGGCATCCCAGCGGGAAGTTGGTCGTCGGGGCTTCCTACAATGAGAGCGGCAAGTTAGAGAAGTCAACGGTGTTTCGCACAGCGCGCAGGTTGATGGAGGGAAGGGTATACTGGAAATGAGCATCTGCTTGTTGATTTTGATGCAGATTAGATTGGTTCATTGTCCAAGTCAGTCGAGTATACACAGATCTGCGAAGTCCAAGTGCAGTACGATATCAGAAATGACGCACAATATCAACATTGTTCCTTCTCTCACGACCTTCTTCCTGACCAGACAGACAAACAACTCTCACAGACGATGACGCAGACAAGACGACATTTGCACGGTCACCATCGCAACGCGCAGAGAGCGCCCGCAGAGCTCCTGCCAACCTTGTCACAACGTCGAGTCAACAACACGCCTGCCTGAGGCTCTGCCTGATTGATTCCTGACGTTCAAGAATCGAGGATGCATCACATTCTTCTTCTGATCTTCGGCCCAAGACGAGAGAATGCCGTTTGAGAGCAGTAGCATCCGTTCTGGCGTGACCTACTCTATACAGTATGCGAGTATCATCCGCTATTCCCTTTTGGGTAATTCAGGATCAGCGATTTTAGACGACACGTCTCTTTCAACGACACTGCATTGAACGTAGCAGCCTCAGGCCTTTAAAATCTCCTCTGACCGGTCGAGACCTGCGAGCAAATTGGCTGATCTTCGACTCTGTGGGCAAGTTCGAGAGGTAAAAAAGCGATACTGCGATAATATAGCACCTATATTACAAGATACCCGTCTTTCATACAGTCATATCAAAAGCTGATTCCAAGATCAGACGCAGAACACGGCCGTCCTCTTCCTCTGCTTCATCGTAGGGATCCGGTTGCTCCTCGACGAACCAGTCCTCCCTTCCCAACTGGGTAATATTGCACCCTTTCGCCCATATACACTTCCTCTTTTGGCAGTCCTTGTGCCATCGTCCTGAGCAACGAGCAGCAGGCACCCCCCTCCAAACAAAGCTATAGATACCCCCTCCCTCCCCCTCCCGCGCTCTTCTTCTTCCTCTTCTCTTTTTTCCCCAGGCCACCGGTCCTCTGGCGTTTGTGCTGTTAGTACTCTCGCTCCCACACTTCTCTCTGCGCTCACCACGCTTACCACGCTTACCACTGCTCACACTCTTCACTCTGCTCTCCTCTCTGCTCTCCTCCTTACTCTCTGCTCTCATCTCTGTTCTCTTCTCATACCAGTGCAATGTCTTGCCGTTGTATCCCTGGTATTCCTTGGATAAGGGACCCGGCCTCACGCTACCGCGGGCAGCTGGTTTTCAATCCGATGCCTCGTGGTCCTGTCAAGTTCCGTGAGAACCCAGACTTTGTCCCTTTCCACCTGCTTCCTCGTCCTCCTCGCCAACCGGCGACTCCGGCGCATCAGCGCCCAGTCCTTCGTTGTCCGCCGGCGCCGCGACGCCCTGGCTATCACCGCCTCCTCGTCCCCCCGCCGCGTCCTCGCTCTCCTCCCCAGTACAACGGATTTCAGAGTCCATCTGTGTCCAAGTCTGGGGTCAGCAAGGCGCCTATCAACCGACCCCTTCCTCCGCCATCGCGCATTCCGATCCTTTCCAAGACATTTTTCTCCAAGAAAGTGTCGTCCCGGCCTCAGACCCGCCTGTCTGATTCTTCGGAGGCATCCGTATCTCTCTTGCCCATTCGCTGCGAGAAGGTACGATCCGCCGATGCCACTCGTTTGTCGCCACGCTCGCAGCCGCGTCCAGAGACGTCGAGATCGTCCTGGCTCGAGGAACGGCGTGCAGCCCGTCAACACCGACAGAGACCTTGGTTGCAGAAAGGTCAGTCGGCGACAACTTCCACGCCTCCACGACTGGCAAAACCCGCACGCCCCGCGATTCGTGAGACGGCCCCGACAAGTGCTCGCCAAAGGGTGCCCGCCTACGGTGGTCTCCTTGTTCGACCTGGTTCGTCCGAGGAGATGCCGGAGAAACGGGTCCGCTTCGGCGATGTGACCGTCCACGAGGTCGGCTTCTGGATCGACCGACAGCGGCACGTCTTCCGAGACGGCGCTTACCTCACGGGACGCCTGCAGGGTTGGCGAGTGACGCCTCGAGCCGAACCCGACGAAGAGGGAGAGACCGAGAAATACATGACCATGTGGGGTCATGACCACAGCTCCCTCTTCTATCACGACGCCCACAAGCCGTGCACCAACGACGGCTGCGCGTGGAATTCGCTCGCTCGCATCAAGCGCCGCTGGCGGGAGAAGGGGATCCATGGGTGGAACCGCGACGATATCTTCCGGACGTGGAATAGATATCGTGAAAAAGTCAGGGAGCGTGGTGGATTTGCTCTATAGTAAGTTCATCCACGTTCTTTTGACACCAAAAAAACTTGAAAATCCAAAAAAACCCAAAAAAAAATTGAGAACAGAAAATCATCCTAAAGCATCTCGGGCGAGAAGCCTACTTTTCTTATCGCACACTCTTTTGGTTTTGCTTTTGCGTTTGCTCTTGTTCTGTATTTCTTACTTGTATTTATTTTATTTGTTTTTTTCTTTTTCTTTTTTCTGTTCCTTTTGCTTTTCTTGCTTTGTATTTCTTATTTGCATGTATAACGTTTTCTCTTGTTTATACTTTTTATTTCTTTTGTCCCCGTGTCTGCTGGCTCTGGTCTTTCTCTGGGGGAAAGACCCTCAGGTACTGCTAATGGTTTATAGATCGCCGTCTCACTGAAGAAGATACTCATCGAGAGGGCCAGTCATGGACCTGTTTGGCCGGTAAGTGTCTTCTCCGTTTGCCTAATGAAAGGAACTCACTAACGATGTAACATGCTGGCACGATTCGGTCGAGGGTTGGGCTCGAGGCTCACCCTCGGGGGAGGATCTGGCTGGAACATGTAAGTTTTCCCCTTCCCTCCCCCTCCCTTTCCTTTTTTTTTTGTTACTATTTTTCCTTTGTCTTTCTTTCCGTCTTTTTTTTTCTTTTTTTCTTTCCACTTTTGTCTTGCTTTTGTATTTTCCTTTGTTTTCATTGGTTTCATTGGTTTTTTTCCATTTATCTGCCATATATCTGCAATATGCTGCCATCTCACGTCTCTCGTCTACCGAGGGACTTGGAGAGGTGTGCAGTTCGCATGTTGTCGTGGTGTTGGCTGGAGAACACATGCAATTGATTCGCTATGATATTCCTTTAACTAGATGTATGGTAGTAGCCAGTCTGATGAGCCAATTGTCGAGGGAAACCAATAAAATGTCGCTTTGAGGATTGTATTATCTCTATTTCAGGACGCCGTTGATGATGGCATTTGTAAAAGCTGCAGCGAGTGTTTTTGACAATTATCATACACGTCGAACTCTTGTTTTTTTTTCCCTGTAGCATTGTTACTCTTTATCCGCATCGCCAAGAATACATTATTCACAACGCAGCATTCCTTTACCAGGACACGTAGCGACGATTATTTATTTATTAACCGCAGCTGATAACCAACCCAATATCATATACCCCATGGGGTATTCACACACTGTCAAATAAGTAAACCACCGTGCTGGTATGTATAGCTCATTCCTTTTTTTTCCCTTTTGCTTGCTTTTGGCTGTGATCTTCCGAATAGTTATCGAGAAGTGCTTTGCTTTAGCGGTAGGAAAACAAGCAAGCTAGTAAGCAAACAAGCAAGCAGTAATTCCTCCTTCCTTCCTTCCTCTTCCTAACGCCACCCAAGTAATTTCAAACTTCTCGTCTGGTTAGTATTATAATATCAGCGACAACGGCTTGTATTATTTATGATTTCTATCTATCTAGTCTTTGTCTTTCTCTTTCTCTTTCTCTTCAGGACAGAATGGAATAGAAATAGTATAGAATAGAATAGTATAGTATAGATATGAAGTCTTTCCCTTCACTTTACTTCAGTTCACTTCAGTGGTTGAGAGGGAGAGAGGAGAGGGAGGGTTGTACTGTATGTACAATATCTTCAATCCTTCTCTCTCACTCTCTCTCTTCTTTTTTTCCAAGATAGTCACATCACATCCACAGCTCCATTCGATTCGTCGTTATTCGCTCTGACATTACAGAGATACCTATGTACAGTAGATAGAACCTGACGAACGAGGAGTGACCGTTCAGTCTTCCAATCTCAGCTGCAAGAAAAGAGCACGATTAGATTAATAAAATTAGTCAAGCAAAGGATTGTTATTCAACCAACCAAACAGCAAAACAAGCAAATAAATAAACGAACATATTCGTCGCTAAAAAATCAATCAATTGAATAAATAAATGAATGAATAAATGAATAAATGAATTCTTCTGATTCTTCATATGGATTGTATGTACTGTATGTACAGTACATTACATTACATACAGATAGGTAGATAGTTGACGACTCTGGATGGCTCACTATGCAGAGCAGTAGTAGTAGTAGTGAATGAAAGGATGAAGGAAATATCAATGTATGTACCAGAAAGCGAAAAAAAAAATATATGTATATGGATAGACTATTCATTAATAGGGTATGAGATACAGGACATAAGATAAGGATAGTATAGGATAGTTATGAAGAGCGCTATCTGTCCTCTGCCTTGGCTCTTGTCTTGCCTCGCAGCTTGTTCCAGACAGAAAACTGGAATTGATTGATTAATATTGCTGTTGTTTAATCTTAATCTTGATCTTAGCCGTCAATGTTATAGGACACTACAATGTCAATGTCTATAGTACGACAGACGACTAGAGTCGATGGTAAGTCGAACTCAGATAGATAGTACGAGGCTAGGCTACCTACATGATTGACTACTGCTACAAAGCTATGGTGAAGAATTACTGCGTCGAATTTATGCAATGCAATGCGATGCGATGCATTATCACACAACACGGACGGCTGGCTGACGATGCAGTATGTATGTATGGCACAATGATATATGATGATGATGATGATGATGATGATGATGATGATGCTAGACAAGTAAATAAATACCTCCGACTCAGACTGACAAGGAAATGTCAACGCCGAACGCCGTGGACAGGTCCCGGATTTAGTATGAACATGATGATAGCAGTGGCACATACACGACGCCGGACATGTAAGAAAACGAAACAGCCAGGGACGAAACGAGACAGAATAAAACAAAAAAAAACAAAATCTATAACATAGACAGAACAACACGAGTCGTCACCAGAACAAGTAACAAATTAAAACGGAATGATATCGGGATGGGTACTCATAGAAACAGGACCAGACAGAGGCAGTGGTTGTTCACATCACCACCCTCGATAGAGAATTTGCAAACCACTTCGCCAAAAATAAACCGTATCCTTCTATCACGTGAAACGTCACAACCGAAAGTATCGTACTGGAAAAGGAACAAAAATATTGACAAACTGATCATTACCGTGGGGGCGTCGGCGTCTGGTTATTATACTCCGACTCTCCACGCTTCTGCTGATAGCCGCCAGGGGGCCCCAGGCCCGCGGACGGCTTTGCAGCAGCAAGGGCAGCTTGTTTCTTCTGCAGCTGCTGAGCGACCACTTCGCGAGCGTAGAACTCCACCAGCATGGTCCCGTATGCTTCCAGCTCCTCCACGGGTACTGCAAGTCGGAAGTCGTTCAGCAGCAAAAATTGCAGCTCGAGATGGTTGAGCTCAACAAGAGGAAGGCCGCCCACCTGTTCACAGTTGTCAGTACATCGGGTTCCAAGATGAAAGGTTAACGGGCAGAATCATAATCATACCTTCGCATAACGAGAATTAGTGTAAAAAACATCCGAAAAGAATTTACTCGCACAGGTCACTCCGGCGATGACCAGCCGGTGGATATTAAAGCTGTCAACGACAAAGAAGTTGGAGTAATCTTCCTCTTCTTCCTCCTCCTCCTCGAGCTGCAATGATGATGGTGCTGACGACTCGGGCGACTTAGGGTCCTGCGCGGTCGTCCCGCTCGACGACGGAGGCGTCATGACGGACGCACTGGACGACGGAGCGGTGGGCGTCGCCGCCGTCGCCGCGGAATCCACGCGGCGGCGCCTCCGCTTGGGGCGACGGTTGACCATCTCCGTCATGCGGTCGAAATACACCAGAAGACTGAGAAAGACTTCGTACGTGGTGGGGCAGTACTTGTGGATGCGGGTCAGGTAGCTCAGGATGGTGATGCTGGGCACGTTCTTGCCGTGGAAGGCGAGGACACTGCTCGCCTGCGGGCTGAGATTGGACGCGCCGTCGGGCGGGGGGATATGCCGATGGAGGCGCTCGTGTTGCATGTCATTTGTCGTCGTGATCTTGGTCAGCAGTCCTGCGACCATCTCGATGATGTCTGTCACCGGCATCGAACTGATCTCGTACTGGCGCCCGACCTCCAGCCCCCGCCCCGGTCGTCGGGCTCGTTGGGACTGTTCCATGAGCTCCTCGCTGACAAAGCTCTGGATGTGCGACAGGTCGCGCACCTTGATCCGGCTCGGGGAGGTGGCCTCGGAGCCTCCCAGGGACCGAGACGACGGGTACGACGGTTGCAATCGTGGCGACGACGGAGACGAAGCGCTCGCGGCGGTCTGCGGCCTGGGCATCCGCGACTGGCCTGGCTGGGCCATGGAGACGCCCGTGTGTGCAGTCCCGTGCGCAGCCTGGGGAGGATGTCGCAAGTCCGTTGGGCGCGACCGGGGATCATGGGAAGGAGGAGGGGCAGCGGCCGAAGTCGGCCGGTGGCCTTGCTGCGGGTTCGTCATCGTCGAGGTCTGCGTGGACGGATGATGGTGATGAGACTGCGAGGAGATATATCCCGGGACATCGTGCGATGCTGGCTGAGGAGGCGCATCTGTCGAGGCGACGGTGGATACGGAGGGGGGCACGGTGGACGAGGTGGGGGTGTTGTCGGCAGCAGTGGACGTCGACCTGGAGCTACTGGAGCTGCCAGGCGGAGGATCGCGCTGCTGGCAAGCTGAGCGAGACGGCGACGAGCGAGATGCGGATTCCGACGACGACGACTTTGCGGCCCGATTGACGGCGCCTCCGAGCATGGTGCCCGTGGAGGAAGGGGGGTAGACCTGGTCCGACACGGCAGCAGGGCTAATGACCACGGATCCCATGTCAGTTTCTCAGTCTCACAGACGCGCTCTGGAATCGGGGCAGCGAGGCGGGCACAGAGAGGCGATGCGGGGCACTGGCAGCGGTGACGGCAGAGGACGGAGAGGAGAGGGCAGGAAGGACAGGATTGCGGAGGGAGGGGAGGGATGGGAGGAAGCGAGGGACGTGGAATTAATAATTGCTAGGCCAGAGGGGAGCATACATTGTCCCACGAGCTTATCGAGACCGGGCAGGACGCAGGACGCAGGACGTGGACAGGAGGAAGGTCGATGCCGGATGGAGGAGTTTCGGTTCGTTATTCGTCGAGCAGCCGGCAGGAGGGGCGGTCGCGGAAAACGTCACAACAGAGAGAGAACAGGCAGCTCGCAACTCGATCCACCGCAACGCCACTCACTGCCACAGGGCATTGCGTGTGCAGGCAGACTGATTGTAAAAGACTGCAATGGACTGAGAGCAACGGAGCTGCCACTGCTGCCCAAAAGGGAGCAGGCGTGTTTGTCACGACTCGCCCAATCAATCCCTTGCTGCAGTCGACTAGCAGTCCGCAGTCACTGCAGTCGCTCGTCTATCAATCACAGCGGCAGTGCAGGTAGCTAGCCAAGAGGACAGAAGCTGCAGCAAGGCTGGAGTACGGTGCATGTACCCCTAGTTCTCCGCATCCATCAGCAGAAAGGAAAAAGATAGCTCAGAGGACGCGAGCAGGAATAGGCAGGAAGATCGAGATTAAGAACGATGGCCTAGAACAATTGCATGCAAGAGAAAGCAGGAGAAAGGAAGATCTGGTCGTCTGCTCGACTCCTGTCTTTGGCAGCGCAACGGGCGAATGGCAGGCCGCCAGCCGCGCAGGTGGCGGAGAGCGACTTGCTGATTCCGCGTTGCCGGATCGCCGTCTCTCTACTGCTGGGGGCCAAGAGATGCCATCTCGATCTATCTAATTCTACTCTACGACATCGAATACTATGCCAGTGTTGTCACGACGGGCAGGTTGAGGGACTAATCGATTGATCGTCAACTTGGGAGACCAGATCGCTGGGACGAGATCAATCTATCGAGCACAAGATCACTCAAGCTGTCGACATGTCAATACCTAGCTACTGAACCGCAGTCTAACTGATTATTCCACGCGCTGGTGGCTCGCAATACCAGACACTCTGAACGCGATTCTATAGCCTCTGAATTCGGATTTGGCGCATTTTGGCCTCAAAGATTGCCACTGCCAGTGGATTCGTCAGGCCAGATATATCAAGGATGGGTGCCCCAGGCTCCCACAAGTCAATAGATGCAACCAGATGAGCTCGACAGCCGTTGTCTTGTCATTCATCAAACAAAAACACATTTGCGTCAACTAGAAGAAAGAAAGATGCAAGACAATCGTATTAGTACAGCCCCCTAGCTCACAGGTCCAGGCCCCGTGTATCCATTATCAGGCAGGTACAGATGTCGCACCGCCCCCTTGGCCGTCAACACCACCAGCCGGATCACTCCGCCCGAGCTGCCGTCCCATTTGATGGCTTCTCGCAGCGCATTCTTCACAAACTCCACGCCCTCCTCCTCCGTCATGCCCTCCTTCCAGTGCGCATCGCAGTACCCGTAGATGTAGGTCGACCCGGACCCGCCGATGGCATACGGTTGCTTGTGCAAGGATCCTCCAAGTGGGATCGAGTACACCTGCCCGCGTGTCGCTTGTCGTAGCCCGCAATAATGATGCCAGCACTGTCGAGGTTCGTTAGCCCGGGTC